>NC_089580.1:143179550-143479550 GCF_019320115.1 Miscanthus floridulus
TGGCCGCCTCGTAGGTGGCAAAGTGGACAGCGGTGTAGGGTGCGTTCATGACCACGGTTGTCCGGTAGGAAACGAAGAAGGCGCCAGGCCCCTCGTCGCGCAGCACGGTGCGGATGCAGTGCCCTACGCCCGTGTAGGGGCTGCTGGTGAGCTGCAGCCGCTGCTTGACGGTGTCCATAGGCGTGAAGACTGCGTCGCTGGCGACGGTCGCGACGACCCCGGAGGCGGCGTGCGCGGCGGGGTTGTTGGGGCCGAGGCGGTCGGTGAGGGCCGACTTGGCGAACTCGTAGACGGAGAAGTAGACGGCGTGGGCGGGGCCCGCACCGAGCGCCATGGCGGGGAGTCCCCGGTAGAGGGCGAGGGCGCCGCCCTCGCCGGCCACGGCGTTGCGCAGGGCCGCTCCCAGAGACAGAGCCGGTCGGCAGGGCGGCGTGCTGGCCTGCATGTGGGTCTTGAGGGTGTCGACGGGGAACATCACCGTGTGCTCGACGACGCCGGCGACGGAGCCGGCGAGCATGTACTGCCAGAAGCGGAGGCCATCGTGGGTGGCGTCGGGGACGGCGGGGGTGCTAAGCACCGGATTGGGAGGGTGGCCCTGCGGGGTCGTCGGCTCCTCAGCTGCGGCGGGCAGGAGGCGGTCGGGGGTGCGGAAATCCGCAGCCATGGAAGGCGACTGCGGCAGGTCTAGGGTTTTGAGCGGGGAGCACGGGCCGAGGCGATTTGAGGGGAGCACGGAACGCACGAGGAGGAGAAGGAAATAAAGAGAGATCTGAGGGGAAGGAGGATGTCGCCATTCAGGAGGAGGGGACGGGGAGGAAGAGGAGGCGGTGGTCAAATCGATCTCGCTGCATCCTTCCAGTTCCGGCCTCCTTTCGCAGTTTCTTCCCCGAGTTTTTCTCGTTTCGAGCAATCTGGGTATTCCGGCCTCCGAGCAGCCACGTCCCGGCCATCGGATTAGTATATTCTTCTATATTTCTGATTTGTGTGTAAGACGAATGGGACTCCAAATTATTTGAAAATTTTATTGATTATTATTATCGAAAACTCTCTTATGCGACCTATTGCGATATGTTGTCAACGTGTGACGCCTCTTCGTGACCGTCCCCCTCTTTTTCTCCATCTTCGACGGGCTTAGGAAGGGACTTGGAGGAGGCGGGCGGGCCCGACGGTGGGGACGGGAGGCAGCGGTGACGCCACCGGAGCGGTGATAGAGGATGCGGCCGGGAGAGGGTTAGGGAGACCCTGGCTATGTTGACGGCGGGGGAGAGGAAGGAGGAGGTTGTCGTGGGCGCGGTAGGTCTAATCAGGTAAGACACTACCGCGCCGCGGAGGGGTCACACGTACACGATGTGTCATGCGATATTGAGTTCCGCCAAAACCCTACCGCACTGAAGGGACCGTGACGCCTAAGAGGGGGGTGAATTAGGCAACTTAAAAAATCTAACTCTAAACTATGGCCTCTTTTTCAACCTCTAGCAAAACCTATGCAAAAGATAATCTATCTAGATGTGCAACTACGGTTTTGCTAGTGTGCTGCTATCTCTACCGCAAATGATGATACTATGATCAATGTAAATGCGGAAGCTTAAAGAGCAAGGTAGAGATATGCAAACTCCCGTCGACGACTCCGGTATTTTTACCGAGGTATAGAGAAGCGCGCAAGCTTCTCCCTAGTCCTCGTTGGAGCCCCTCGCAAGGAATCCCTCGCAAGGGCCAAGCTCCCGGTCGGGTAACTCCGTGGATAGCCTCGGGCCTTCCCCACGCGCAAGTGGGTCTCCGATGTGCCTCTCGGCAAGCCTCTCTCGGATGCTCCCCGCCGTCTTCACTATCAAGCTTTCGGCCGAAACGCCGCGGGCCTTGTTCCCTCCGGTACACGGTGGCGGCCACACCACAAACACGGTTGGTGTGATCTCGCAAGACTTCAAGTCCCTCCGATGTACAACACTTGTGCTCACAAGCATGGGGTGGCAAGAGGTATGCAAACCTCACTAAACACTAGGCAAACACCTAGAGCAAGCGCATAAGCGGTGGTCTAATTAACCTAAGCACTTCGCAAAGCACTTATGCTAATCACCTAATAAAACACTAAGCACTATGCATGTGGAGATCACTAAAATGGTGTATCAACACTCTTGGTATGTTTCCTTAGCTCCACACTTCTCAAATGACCGGTTGGGGGTTGTATTTATAAGCCCCACTGAGAAAGTAGCCGTTGGGGTCGAACTCCCGCAATTCTGCTACTGACCGTACGCGTCCGGTCGTTCCGACCGTTGCAGCCGCGAACTACCGATCGGACGCTGCCAGTAAGGATGAAAACGGTCGAACTCGGTCGAAAAACTCCTCAACCGTTTTCTACTTTTACATTTGAAATACGAAAGCGAAAGCGAAAGCGGACAAGCCGGACACGAAAACGAACACGAACTTACGGAATATCTAGAATTTCGAAAACGAACCAATTCGAGCGGAATTATGTCGAACACGGTCGGTATGCGAAAATTCAATACGAAATACCGACCCACAGTGCATAGCATTAAACAAGTGCACGACCAAATACATAACAAGTTCACAACTAACAAGTGCATGATCTAGTTCAAGTGCATAGCATTAAACAAGTGCACGATCAAATACATAATAAGAGAGATGAGGCTGGGCGCCGTCTATAAGAGAGGGCAGCTAGCCACCGGTAGAAAGAACACAGCTGCGTGGTGAGCAGCCTGTAATTGGGCTGTATGACCTGTGCAGTTGGCCAAATTCGGTTTAAACCGAATTTTGAATTCGGAATATTTCAAATTAAAAGTAGAAAAGTAGAAAACGGTCGAAAAATGTGTAAACCGTTTTCTACTTTTACATTCGAAATACGAAACATCTCAAATGCGAAAGCGAAAACGGTAAAGTCGGACAAGAAAATGCGGATTCGGTCGGATTAAATATAGAAAACGATGCTGTTCGGTTCGGGATATTTCCATTCCGTTTTCATCCTTAGCTGCCAGCGTCCGGTCGCCTGCCACCGGACGCGTCCGGTCGCAGTTTCGCGCGCCTGGAACCTCTCTGTACTCGATCGGATGCTGTGTTTCTGCGTCCGGTCGGTTGCCGCCAGTGTCCGGTCCTCGCGTCCGGTCGCCTGTTTGCCGAGCCACCGGTCCAGCGTCCGGTCACCTCTGCGAGCTCGTTTCTTCGTGATCTTGCGTACGGCTTGGTTCCTATCTTCATGCTTGAACTTTTCTTAATATCTTGGGTCTTTTCTTTTGCTCCTAAGGTCTTCCTTAAGGTGTTGATCATCGGATCATCACATCGCCTTCGTCCAAGTCATGTCTTGCACCCTGTTGGACTACAAAACAAACACTTGCAAATTCATTAGTCCAATTTGGTTGTGTTGGTCATCAAACACCAAAATCCAAAGTAAATGGGCTTAGGGTCCATTCTCCTTACAATCTCCCCCTTTTTGGTGATTGATGACAATACGACCAAAGCAAGCAAATGATAGAGATTTTAAAATTTTAAAAACTACCTACTTGCTAGGATGCAACGCAAAGGGCAAGGTTATATGATACCAATTAAAACTTTACTTAAAAGCCATGTCTTGCCCTTGCAAATGTCCCCATGTGATGTTATGGATTAAAGCATATCTTTCTAAAAAAATCTCCCATTACTTAGACTAATCCATAATTCACTTTCCTCCCTTTCTCGGACCATTATCACTTGTAGACATCAACTTGATGCTTGCCTTTGGTCCTTCAAATTCTCCCCCTTTGGCATCAAACACCGAAAAGGAAGACATTAGTAGCACAAGGGAGGGTTAAATTTCGTGATCCTTTGTGTATAGAGTAAAATGGATCACAAAATTTGACTCTCATATATTATATAGACTAAGCTCCCCCTGAATATATGCATATATATGGTAGAAAGCAAAGCATATGCATAATTAGTAATTTATTGTATAAGAGAGTTTAATCTATATAATGCATGGAGAAAGCATATAAAGAAGAAAAGTAAACAACATGATGATGCCAATTGAAGAAAGATGCTTAACTTCGGGGACTCCAATTTCCTTACAATGAGACTACTACACATGTGATAGGTTTAAAAAAAATTGATACCATTTGAACAAGTGTTAGTCTCAAAGCATCCAAGTTGTAGAATAAGCTCCCCCTGAATTTGTGCACACAAGTGTTGAATACTCGTAAAATTTATGCACATTGATTTAAGTATCAAAATACCACTTGAAAGATGATATTTGGGAGAGATTATGTACAAATTGGACTTTGGCACATATTAAATAAATGATAGTAAAACAAGCTATGTGCCGTGCTTTCTAAATAATTTTTAAACCATGTAGGTTTGCTCCAAGGGTTGATAATGAAACCGAGCAAGCCTACCATATGATGTACATATTGAATGCATGACAAAGGATTTAAGCATGTAAATGCAAACATAGGCATGAAAAATAACTAGATGCTTTAAGAGTATATCAATTGAAGGATAATACCAATTGAAATGAATACTAATAGAAAGTAATAACATCTAGTTACCTAATATGGGAAAGGGAATTTGGGTCCATAGTATTCACTAACCTATTTGGCAATGACTATGTCCATCAAGATGCACCCCATGAAATGCACCCATACTTTTTCCAAGTCTCCAAATTCCCCAAAGTCCGATGGACTTCTCACTTCCCTTTCGTGATCCAAACCTTCTTGGTGCTCTTCATATTTGAAATGATTTTCTTTGGCATCCAAAAGCGTTTGACCCCATTGTTGGCTTGCTTGTTCACCTTGATGGCCACCACCTTGTCATTTTTCTTCTTCTTCAAGAGATAAGGTGTGGAGGCCTTTTTGTCCACCTTATTGGTGTAGGTGTTGGAGAGCTTGCTTGTTTGCTTTTTCTCCTTCTTCTTTGCTCCTCCCCCATTCTTTACCTTGCACTCATAGGACTTATGACCTTCCTTGTGGCACACGTAACAAACCACAGTTTGTCCTTCATCAAGCTTCTTCACTCCCTTGACGGTGTTATCTTGATGAAGTTGGGTTTGCTTCGCCTTGCCTTTCACTTGAGTCAAGTCCTTGGTGAGGCGAGCTACTTCTTGCTTGAGTTGCTCATTCTCTTTTGCAACCTCTTGTGTGTATGTATCTACAACCACTTTCTCAACACAAGCTTGGTTGCACAAAGGTGAGTCTAAACATAAATCATTGCAAGAGGTAGATGCATTCTTTTTAATTATGTCATTTCTTTTAGATGCCTTGATGGGGGTATTTTTGACGGCCTCAAGATTAACAACTTTATTTGTTAGCTCATCACAATGTTTGCACATGATTTCTATTTTAGCAAGCAAACTTTGATAATTATTTTGTGAGCTAGCTAACTTTTCTTTTAATTTTTAATTTTTCTTTTCAAGTTGCTTATCATTAATTGTGCATGCATTTGTTGTTGCACTAGCCTCAAGTTGCTCAATTTTAGTAGATAGTTCAATATTGAGATTTGCAAAGTTTTCATATTGTTTGAGCAAATTCTTGTATGCTTCTTGTGAACTACCTAGCTCTTCTTTTAAAGTTTTGAGCTTCTTTTGTTGACTAGTGCAAACTTTAGCATATTTAAGATTTTGTTGCACAATTGTATTGTAAGAAGACAAGTCATCATCACTATCACTCTCACTAAAGGATGAGCTTTCGTTACCTCGTGCCATAAGGCACACACGAGAAGAGCTTGATGATGAGTGCTTGTGGCCTCGCCTCTTGTGATGGTTTTCTTCTTCACTTGAAGAATCATCCCATGATCTTATTGTTGTGAGGGCTTTGTTCTTGCACGCCTTCTTCTTTGTCTTGGGTGTGGGCTTGTTTGGACAAACTTCCACAAAGTGCCCCAACTCGCCGCATCCATAACATCCCCTCTTTCTTTGCTCGTTTCTTTGATTAGTGAAAACGAGGTCTTGAATTTGGATGGGCACACCCTTGACGTTGAGCCTTACGATCATCTTCTCCACCTTTTTAATAAGTTTGATTGATTCTTCATCAAGGTCGGAGGTGGAGGAGAAAGATTGATCATCATCACTTGATTCTTGTTCGTCATCATCATCATCCTCATCTTCTTCTTCACTTGAGGAGCTTGAGCTTGACTCAACTTTCTTGCCCTTCATCTTTTTCTTCTCGCTACAAGCGAGAGCTTTGCCTTTGCTTGATGAAGATGCTTCTTCTTGACCCATCTTACGTGACATTTCAAATACCACTAGTTTGCCAATGACAATGCCCGAGGTCATGTTGCTCAAGTTCTTCATGTTGTGAAGAATGGTGATGATGCTTGCATATTTCTTTTGTGGTAGCACGGAGATGATCTTCCTCACGATGTCCGCATCATCTAGCTTTAATAATCCTATAGAATGGAGCTCATTGATAATTAGATTCAATCGAGAATACATATCACGAACAAGCTCATCATCATTCATAGCAAATGAATCATAATTTTGCTTAGCTAGACAATGTTTTTGCTCACGGACATTACTTGTGCCATCATGGAGCTCTTGGAGTTTTAACCAAATTTCATGAGCGGTATTTAAAGTAAACACTTGGTTAAAAACATCCATGCTGAGAGATTCAAACAAGCAATTCTTAGCTCTAGCATTAAAATGCATTTCTTTTTCGTCACTCTTTGTGGGCTTTTCAGGATTCTTAATGAGTTTCATCCCGTCACGAGTGACTCTCCATACACCTAAATCAACCGCCTCAAGGTGGCAAGCCATTCTAGCCTTATAGTAGAGGAAGTTAGTCCCGTCAAATTGTGGAGGCCTAGCGGTATCCATCCCAACCACTCTACAATAGCGTCGGCTCAACGGCGGTTAAGCCAAAGGTCCAAATGTGAACCAACCGGCTTTGATACCAATTGAAGGGACCGTGACGCCTAAGAGGGGGAGGTGAATTAGGTAACTTAAAAAATCTAACTCTAAACTATGGCCTCTTTTTCAACCTCTAGCAAAACCTATGCAAAAGATAATCTATCTAGATGTGCAACTACGGTTTTGCTAGTGTGTTGCTATCTCTACCGCAAATGATGATACTATGATCAATGTAAATGCGGAAGCTTAAAGAGCAAGGTAGAGATATGCAAACTCCCGTCGACGACTCCGGTATTTTTACCGAGGTATCGAGAAGCGCGCAAGCTTCCCCCTAGTCCTCGTTGGAGCCCCTCGCAAGGAATCCCTCGCAAGGGCCAAGCTCTCGGTCGAGTAACCCCGTGGATAGCCTCGGGCCTTCCCCACGCGCAAGTGGGTCTCCGATGTGCCTCTCGGCAAGCCTCTCCTGGATGCTCCCCGCTGTCTTCACTATCAAGCTTCCGGCCGAAACGCCACGGGCCTTGTTCCCTCCGGTACACGGTGGCGGCCACACCACAAACGCGGTTGGTGTGATCTCGCAAGACTTCAAGCCCCTCCGATGTACAACACTTGTGCTCGTAAGCACGGGGTGGCAAGAGGTATGCAACCCTCACTAAACACTAGGCAAACACCTAGAGCAAGCGCATAAGCGGTGGTCTAATCAACCTAAGCACTTCGCAAAGCACTTATGCTAATCACCTAATAAAACACTAAGCACTATGCATGTGGAGATCACTAAAATGGTATATCAACACTCTTGGTATGTTTCCTCAGCTCCACACTTCTCAAATGGCCGGTTGAGGGTTGTATTTATAAGCCCCACTGAGAAAGTAGCCGTTGGGGTCGAACTCCCGCAATTCTGCTACTGACCGGACGCTGAGATCGTCCTGACCGGACGCATCCGGTCGTCCCGACCGTTGCAGCCTCGAACTACCGATCGGACGCTGCCAGCGTCCGGTCGCCTGCCACCGGACACGTCCGGTCGTAGTTTCACGCGCCTGGAACCTCTCTGTACTCGATCGGACGCTGTGTTTCTGCGTCCGGTCGGTTGCCGCCAGCGTCCAGTCCTCGCGTCCGGTCGCCTGTTTGCCGAGCCACCGGTCCAGCGTCCGGTCGCGCTTCCAGCGTCCGGTCCAGCGTCCGGTCGCCTCTGCGAGCTCGTTTCTTCGTGATCTTACGTACGGCTTGGTTCCTATCTTCATGCTTAGACTTTTCTTGATATCTTGGGTCTTTTCTTGTGCTCCTAAGGTCTTCCTTAAGGTGTTGATCATCGGATCATCACGTCGCCTTCGTCCAAGTCATGTCTTGCACCCTGTTGGACTACAAAACAAACACTTGCAAATTCATTAGTCCAATTTGGTTGTATTGGTAATCAAACACCAAAATCCAAAGTAAATGAGCTTAGGGTCCATTTTCCTTACACGCACGATGGAGTTGCGCGTTTTCCAAGTCGCGCAATATCATCGTCCTGTTATTATGTGGTTTATAAGCAGGACGAAGTTGGCTTTTGTTTCTGTTGTAGAGATCAAGTCGTGGTCTAGTTCTCTTTTGTAAAGGCGACTAATTTGTCTGTGCTATATTGGGCGCTTTGACCTGGCTAACCAAATTTTTTATTAGGAAAGGGGAAGCCCATTTGTGAGTGCCATTCGTACGTGTGTGATGTGGCTTTGCGTATGGAAGAAAGGGCGAGTAGAAAGGCAAGTCCAACACGAGCATCGAAGGTCAACAGACAACAGCATCGAATTTGCAGGGATCCACACGCCATCGACTTCACCATGAGAGATCATATGATCTGATAGTACAGGTTAGTGACGCAGTGGGCTGTGATCAACTTGCTAATGCTGCATTGATACGTGAGACATCGGATGTTCCTCCAGGAACGTGGGAGGAAAAAAAATATGCTAGCATACAGCCAACACAACACGGTGGCTATGAAAAAAAAAAAGAGGGCAGTGGGGGCCTAGTAGTTGGTAAACGCAACAGCCACTCTCCAAAAGCGGGGAGAATATTCAACCTGGCAACGGTTCAGACTTCAGAGATGCCACGCATTACAAATACTGAAGCAGCCTGATTTCTCAAAATGGGTTCTCCCCATCTGCAACTTGTAGCCATGTTAGCCTTCTCCATTCGCTGCATCAGGAGCAGTAGAACCAAACATAATCGGGAATCAGTTTTGTTTTCTTTCCCTTCCCCTTTGCTGTGGAATTTGCAACATGGCATCCTATTATGCCCCGACAGACTCTATCAGCATATGATGACTTGCAATTGCAACTCCACATCAACACTCAGAATCAAATTCAGTTACATTTGTTTTAGAAAATGGAAGAGACTTTCCGCTTCTGCGTCTCCGCACATAGCGTTTACATTATTACATAGTGTAATTCACAATTGATCTTCCAAGAGTAAAACAAGCGACCATCATAAAGTCACAACCATTACAAAGGAATTTGTCGATTTCAAGAAGTTCTCATTTCCACTACACCATCATATTGGAATGGTTCCACCCCAGCATCCAAAGCAGCACGTAGCAACATTGCGCAACAGCAGCTCTATTTCAGTGAAGTGAAGCTGTCTTCTAATGTGAGATTCACATTCTGAAAATGACTGATGCACAAAGATCGTACTAGAGAGTAATTGCAGAAATAGGCATATTTATCTCTGTTTGGGACTTAAAGGCTTTGTTGTTGTTGTAGGCATATTTATCTCTGCAAGAAAAAGGAGCTCCATGTTTTGAAAGATAGGAAATGGAAACATCAATATAAACACTTTGCAAGATTCCTTCTTCTTGCCATAGCTTATGAAACAGTTACATTACTTTCCAAGCTAAAAGAATGGCAAGAAATGAAGCAAAACTACCAGCATTCCGAATGATAATTTGTTCCTCTACTCACAATAAAGTCACATCACATTACTTTAATTACGTTTTCACAAGAGTGGTTCATCTGCCTTCCATTGAACATATTTCTAGCCTTCCAATGCCAAAAGGACAACAGAGAATCAGCTATTGGAAGTCTCAGTCTTATGTTCTCTTGCCCACACCCAGAGCACAAGCATCAAGTTGCAAAAAGACTATCAGAACCTTAGTGTTTCCATATCTTAGACCTACAAGTTCATTCGACAGAGAGATTGTATGATTCAGATTGTAAGATCATCTATGTGCAGAAGAGTTCGCAAGCAGCAAGCTAAGTTAAATTTATAACAAAGCATGCGAAACCAGTCTGTTTCATGGTTCCAAATCCATCCAATCATTTGCATAATAATATGTTCATCTAGATAAACATACTATCAACCCTCTAAACAGTGTAGATTTGTGCTGCAGCATTTGCAAAAATTAGCAGAACTGATGATGGATTTTGAAAGTGTACATCAACCTCACGGCACATTTGATAGTGATTATGGTACATATTCAAAATTATAAAAATTTCACCAGAACTCTTGTTGCATTGCATGGCATTCAAATACTCCATCCCTTGCACAAAATAAGTCCCACTTTCATACCTAGCAAGCAAAATGTTGAGTAATAATGTAATATATTACAGAATTGTTGAGGGTTTAGCCTAGTGCTTACCCATTGTATCTAGTTACCTACTATTACTGCTTTACTATTCACCGTCAAGTAGTTTTCAAGTTCCTAGGCTTCCAAGTAGGAATCATAGCATCTGCTTTATGCAGTTAGAATATGCTAAGGAGTAGGTACACCACTTGCCTATATAAGCAGTGGCTAAGCATCTTCTTGTATCTCAAGTCATTTGCAATTCAATACAATCCAAGCGGCCTATGGCCAAGCTGTCCTCTGACAGCCAAATTCTAATTGTGTTCTAGTTTACCTGGGCAACAATTGGTATCTAGAGCCAGGTTAGGAGAGAGCAGAGGCCATGTCCACCTCCAGCGAGCGCGCTCTGCGTGCAGCCGTCGCAGCCGGCAACAACGCAAGCGGAGGGATGGTAGTCAATCCCGAAGCCGATCGCGCTCAGCGTCTGGCCGCGGCAGAGGCCGCAACCGCGCAGGCGATGGAGGCGGCCAGGCAGGCAGCGGCAGCCGCCCAGGCAGCGGTCAACACGGCCGCTGCGCTGCGCGCGGAGTTCGAGCGGCAGCCTAGGGAGCTGTCGCGAAGCCCGGTGCGCCGTTGGATCCCTTCACCGTCGCCGGAGCGTCGTTGCGGATGCGGAGGCTGTCGTGGGTCACCTGTGGCCGTCCAGTGTACAAGGACTTTGGCACGGGGACGCCATGGCCGATGCCGACCAAGACCAACTACAAAGAGTGGAGCCTGCTCATGAAGGTGAAGATGCAGGCGCGCCAGCTCTGGGACGCCATCGAGTATGGCGACCCCCCGTATCACGATGACCGGCACGCGCTCGAGGCCATCATCGCCGGAGTACCGCAAAAGATGGGCGCGCCGCTCGAGGACAAGGAGGCGTGGGACTCCATCGCCGCGGCGCACATCGGCGTCGACCGCGTTCGCCGCGCCACGCTGCAGCGGCTGCGCAAGGAGTGGAAAACCTCGCCTTCCGTCCCGGAGAGTAGATCGAGGATTTCGCCCTTCGCCTCTCCGCGCTGAAGCAGCAGATGGCCTGCCACGGCGACAAGGACCTCACGGAGGAGTGGGCGGTGGAGAAGCTTCTTCGAGCGGCACCGAAGAAGTACGCCCAGCTGAAGATCACGATCGAGACCCTCCTCAACTTCCAGGACCTCATCATCGAGGAGGTCACCGGAAGGCTGAAGACGGTGGACGATCTTGAGGAAGAACCTCCGATCGAGCCCATCTCCGTTGGCGGGAAGCTCATGTACACCGAGGAGCAATGGCTCGCTCAGCAGAAGGAGATGAGGAAGGGAGGAGACGGCTCCGGCTCGTCCAGCTCATCCAAGGACCACTGCCGACGTCCTCGCGGCGGCAGGAAGCAGAAGCCCAAGGGAGAGCGTGGCGACTGTGGTGGCGGCGGACAAGGAGAGAAGGCTGGTGGCGCCGGCGACGAACGCATGGCGAACCGCGACGACACCTGCCTCAATTGCCATCGCACCGGCCACTGGGCGAAGGACTGCCCTTAGCCTCGACGTGAGCGTGGCGACGCAGCGCATCTCGTGAAGGCGGATGATGACGAGGCGGCCTTGTTTCTCGCCCACGACTTCCTCGAGCTGGAAACAGAGGAGGACGTCCTTTGTTCCAAGGTCGACGCCAACCTCGACATCGACGAACCCCGAGCTCGTGCGTTCCTCAACACCGGCTCCGGCGAGGACAACATGGATGGCTGGTACCTCGACAGCGGCGCCACCCACCACATGACCGGCCGTCGCGAGCTATTCTCCGACCTCGACACTTCTGTTCGTGGTTCAGTGCGGTTCGGTGACGTGTCAAAGGTGGAGATCCAAGGCGTCGGCTCGATCGTGTTCCAAGCGAAGACCGGCGAGCACCGAGTCCTTCACGGCGTCTAATTCATCCCAACGCTGCGCAACTCCATCATGAGCCTCGGCCAGCTCGATGAAGGCGGGTCCAAGGTGGAGATCGACAAGGGCGTGCTTCGCATCTGGGATCACCGCGGGCGCCTCCTCGTCAAGGTGCACCGCGGGCCCAACCGCCTCTACGTCCTCCATCTTGAGGCCGCGCAGCCGCTCTGCCTCGCCGCGAGGAAGGATGACGACGCCTGGCGCTGGCATGAACGGTTTGGCAACCTCCACTTCGAGGCGCTGCACCAGCTCGGCAAGCAGGCCATGGTGCGCGGCATGCCGGTGATCAAGCACGCCGAGCAAGTCTGCGACACCTGCGTCACGACGAAGCAGCGCCGGCGCCCCTTCCCTCAGCAGGCCAAGTACCACGCAGGAGCAGCTGGAGCTCGTCCACGGCGACTTTTGCGGGCCCGTGACGCCGGCGACTCCAGGAGGGCGACGCTACTTCCTCCTGATGGTGGACGACGCGTCTCGCTTCATGTGGGCCGTCCTGCTGCTGTCCAAGGATGCTGTCGCGGACGCCATCAAGAATGTCCAGGCCGTGGCGGAGGAGAGCGACAGCAAGCTCCGGGTGCTACGCGCCGACAACGGCGGCGAGTTCACCGTCGCGGAGTTCGCCGACTACTGCGCAGGAGAGGGCATCCAACGCCACTTCTCGGCGCCTCACTCGCCGCAGCAAAATGGCGTGGTGGAACGCCGGAACCAGACCGTAGTGGCCACGGCCCGGGCGCTGCTGAAGCAGAGGAGGATGCCGACCAAGTATTGGGGGGAGGCGGTGATGACGGCAGTCCATTTTCTCAATCGCTAGCCGACGCGGAGCTTGTAGGGCAAAACCCCCTACGAGGCCTGGCACGGGCGCACACCGGCAGTCGGCCACCTGAAGATGTTTTGCTGCGTCGCCTATACCAAGGACCTGGGGCAGCTCCGCAAGCTTGATGACCGCGGCAAGCCCGACGTCTTCATCGGGTACGCGGAGGGAGCCAAGGCGTACCGCATCATGGACCCGGTGACGCAACGCATGAAGATCAGCCGCGACGTCATCTTCGACGAGGGGTGCGGCTGGGACTGGTCCACTCCGGACGCCGGTAGCTCGGCCTCGACAGCGAGTGACTTCATCGTCGAGTACTGGGAAACTAGAGGAGTCGGGGGAGCACAAGGTGCTTCTCCAGTGGCGGCCGGAGCTACATCGCCGGTGCCATCACTCTCTGCACCGCGCTCGTCGTCACCAAGTCCGGGGGAGCCTGGAGGGACATCGGCGACGGCGGTCACTCCTCCAGCATCCCAGCCGACCTCGCCAACGCCACCACCAGCGTCCCCTACTGCACCTACCGCTTCACCAACTTCACCACCGGCAGCAGCTGTGACCAATGACCAAGTGGAGTTCGCCACTCCACTGGAGGATGATGAAGACAGACTCGACGCCTACTACGACGACGAGCCGCTGCGGTACCGCACGATGACAAACATCATCGGCGACCATCCTCCACCTCCGCCGCCTCAACGCCTCTTTGCCGAGCTGCACCTGACACTTCGACGAGCTTGCCAACTATGCCGAGGCCAAGGATGATCCGACATGACGGGCGGCAATGGAGCAAGATCTCAAGACGGTGGAGCAGAACCGGACTTGGGAGCTGGTGCCGCTCCCTGCTGGCCACCAACCCATCACCCTGAAATGGGTGTTCAAGCTCAAGAAAGATGAGCTGGGAGTGGTGACCAAGCACAAGGCAAGACTCGTGGCGCGCGGCTTCGTCCAGCAAGATGGGCTGGACTGCTACGACGCGTTCGCTCCGGTGGCGCGCATGGAATCCGTCAGAGTCCTCCTCGCGCTGGCGGCTCAAGAAGGCTGGCGCGTCCACCACATGGATGTTAAATCCGCTTTCCTCAACGGCGACCTCAAAGAGGAGGTGTACGTGCAGCAGCAGCCGGGCTTCGCCGTCGCCGGAGAGGAAGGGAAGGTCTACCGCCTTTGCAAGGCCCTCTATGGTCTGCGGCAGGCTCCGTGCACCTGGAACGCCAAACTGGATGTTACGCTCATGGACATGGGCTTCCAGCAAAGCGCTCACGAGGCGGTGATGTACCGGCGGGGCGGCGGGCGCTCTGTCCTGCTCGTTGGCGTCTACGTCGACGACCTCATCATCAGCGGCGCGGAGGAACGTGAAGTGGAGGCGTTCAAGGCACAAATGAAGAAGATCTTCGACATGAGTGACCTCGGCCTCCTCAGCTTCTACCTCGGCGTCGAGGTGCGCCAAGATGCCAGCGGCATCACTCTCCGCCAGACGCACAACGCCAAGCGAATCCTGGAGCTTGGCGGAATGGCTGGCTGCAACCCTGCCCATACTCCAATGGAGGAGCGGCTGAGGCTTAGCAGACACAGCACGGCGGCGGAGGTCGACCCCACGCACTACCAGCACCTCATCGGCAGTTTGCGCTACCTGGTGCACACTCGCCCCGATCTGGCGTTCGCTGTCGGATTCGTCAGCTTGTTCATGGAGCGGACTACGGTGGAGCATCAGCAAGCTGTCAAGCGCATCCTCCGCTATGTCGTTGGCACGCTCGACTACGCTCTACACTTCACCAAGGCGCCCGGCACCGCACGCTTCGTCGGCTACTGCGACAGCGACCTCGCCAGCGACATCGACACAAGCAAGAGCACGAGCGGAACATTGTTCTTCCTCGACAATTGCTTGGTCAGCTGGCAATCGATCAAGCAGAAGGTGGTGGCACTCTCCAGCTGTGAAGCTGAGTACATTGCCACCTCTACTGCTGCAACACAGGCTTTGGCTCTTAAGGCTGCTTGCAGAGCTCCTCGGCAGGCACGTTGAGGTGGTGGAGCTGAAGGTGGACAGCAAGTCAGCCCTCGCTCTGGCCAAGAATCCAGTCTTCCATGAAAGGAGCAAGCATATCAGGATCAAGTACCATCCGCAGCTGTCTGGAAGATGGAAGCATCAAGGCCGACCACATCTCAACTACTGATCAGCTTGCAGACATTGTCACAAAGTCTTTGGGCAGGGCCAAATTTGAAGAGATGAGGGAGAGAATTGGTCTGAGGCAGATCATCCCCAAGGCAGGGCACAAGGCTAAGGGGGAGAAATGAGGGTTTAGCCTAGTGCTTACCCATTGTATCTAGTTACCTACTATTACTGCTTTACTATTCACCGTCAAGTAGTTTTCAGGTTCCTTGGCTTCCAAGTAGGAATCATAGCATCTGCTTTATGCAGTTAGAATATGCTAAGGAGTAGGTACACCACTTGCCTATATAAGCAGTGGCTAAGCATCTTCTTGTATCTCAAGTCATTTGCAATTCAATTCAATCCAAGCGGCCAATGGCCAAGCTGTCCTCTGACAGCCAAATTCTAATTGTGTTCTAGTTTACCTGGGCAACAATTGTATCATACTTGTAACTATCTAGATAGATCAGTAGATTACGGAAAGCATGATTAAAGCAGGATTATATTTATTATTATGCTTCCTAGGTGGACTAATATTTTAAAATGGAGGGATTAGTTGTATAAGGAAATGCAGTTCTGAAAAGGAAACCAGAATTAAATAGCTCACCACATTTGATTGACTATTACTCGCATGGTGAGATAATATTATTTATGTACATAAATCATACCTAGGTTTTATTTCAGACGGGTGCACACATTATGTAAGTTTGAGACAAAACGATTCCATACTTGAAAACAATGAATTGTGATCATGACATCTGTATAATAATAGTGCAATGGTGCCATTTGGTGTGAAATAATTGTTGACCAGCAACTATTTCGGCTACCCCTAAAAAAAAGTAAGAGAAAGAAAAGAAACCTAATTACAGGTAATATATGAACTTGTTAATTGTAACTGCAATCACTTGTCCCAGTGAAAGTTCAACCAGATACAGCCCAAAACTAACACAATGGATAAGATACATGACTCGTTGACAGTACCTGTATCTTGGCAAGAACAAAGATTCATCCTGCTGTCCAGTCCATACCATACATGTGCTTAACTGTATGACTGCCAATAAATTTCTTGAATGCCCACCTTCTCAATGGTATACAGGGGCGTACGTGCCTTGACCATCTCTATTATAACTTACGTGACTTCTTGTTGCAAGAACAAAGATAGTCTGGACAGATGGATGAGCAAGTTATAAGGTTACATTTGATGAATGATGACACTCAGAACATGCTAAGCAAGTCAAGGAACTCTAGAAATTTTCAACAGACACCTGTAAATTGCAAAACTACCTTTTCCATTTCAGAAGGAAAAAACAACAGCATGTTTCTTATTGCGACTGGCCAACTGCAGGTAACTAAATACTCTGCAGTACTGAAGACCTGGGTAAATTACTGCTAGAATTGAAACTTGTTTACAAGTATAAATTACTACTCATTGCACCCATCAGAAGTTTAACACCATATCACTAGGGCTGGTTGTACTGGTAATTGATAAATGTACAGAGCAAATATAACATGTAAATAAAAAGGGACCAATGCAACGAAATCACTCACATACAGCAGGTTGCTAGTAGAGAATAGGAATCATTTAAAAGACTCTTAAAGTTACCTTAATGCGTTGGGGCAAACCAATCCAAAATTCCAGGTTTGGAATGGCCTACAATATAAGAAAAGAGTAAGACAAGTGGTTCAAAAGCATCATGAAGTGTAATGGATGGAGTGGGTTCCTAAGGTAACTGCTCACAGAAACAATTGAAGGCTGATCTAATCACAATTTCAAGGGAATGTTCATTGTTTACAAGGGGGAGATATGATTCACTTGTAGTTTTTATTAAAAAAAAGATTTGATTTATTGATAAATTTACATTCTTTCTTCACAGTTTGTTTTACCGTGGTTGTTTAATTAAATGCATTTCTTTCACAATCCAATTAGAAATTGGGAAACCCAATCGAACACACCAATTTCCACCAAATCCAAGTAGAATGGTCAAAACAGTTAGTTATTTCATAGCCAGGTGGACCTTGTTGTCCACAAGCAAACAATATTTTCACTGCCGGTACGTATATTCAAGAAACATGAAGCTGGAATCAAATCAATTACGAGATTAAACTTGTGGTCTCGCAGATTGATTTTGATAAAACTTGAGTACAGTTCAACATTTTGAGGAGCAAGTTGTCTCTAAACAGTGGGCTCAGCTACAGTCCAAATTTATTTTGAAATCCTGCCTTGAGGAGTTGGTCCAACTCAAGACTAATACAAATTTTAACAAATTATTAGTATAAGTTTTCTTGAGACCATTCCCAGTGCTGGGAACATTAATGAAAAGTTATCTAGCACAAAGTTAGGACGAAATGGTACTTTTCCCTACAGATTTCAGGAAACAAAAATTATTTAGAATAACCATCAATGCGCACACGCATGCAGATGTATCAGTGAAGTGGTAGTTGGGTTAATGAGATTTTTCATGTAACTCTAGTGATTAAAGCTATGGATCAGAGCTTATTGATGAGAAACCATGAGAGTTACAACTAGCCTTACCAAGCAAATAACATCATACTCCATATAATTTGACATAAAACGAATGAGGCATATAAATGGAGGACTCTTGAAAGACAAGCTTTACCTCTACAGAATGAATGCCCAGGAAATAGTATCTGTAAACTGCTCCAATCAAAATGTACCCTCCAAGAAGGCACAGAATTCTGCAGAAAAATTAGATATTAATCAAGCTGAGAACTGCTAAAAGAAAAAAGTGTGAAACTCTGCGATGATGAGAACTCACAAACAAGACTACAGTTTTGTATTAAAAAGAAAATGGGCACCCAAATTCAAGGTAAAATAGACATAAACCAGGGAGGTTAGGGGTGTATACCCACACCTTCCAGTAGCTGAGCTAGATTCAATTTCTTCCTACTGCAGAATGCAGATTAATTGGCTAATATAGCAGGTTCCAGGTTCACATAATTATATGCAGCTCAAAAGAACATACGTCATGAACGAAGTGCTTAACCATCCCCAGCCACTTCCAGAAGCAGAAACAGACCTTGCACAACCAGAAGGGTGTTTAAGTGTTGTAGCCTGTGAGGTACAATTGTGTTAATGTCTTAAGGAAACAAAACTGCTGTAGAAAACTGCACCATTGCAATTTTTTGGTACCCACATAATCACATAGACCAGATACGACGAATTTGTCTGGTACCTATGAGTGAGAGGAAATAAAACAGCAAGGTAAAATAAGAGGTGACAGAGAAACAAACAAAACAATAAACTTCAAGGAGATGCCAATGAAGAAATCTACTCACTTGGGCTGCGGTTGAATCGCAAATAACGGAAATAGAAATAGAACACTTTGATGAGAACATCTTAACAATGATACCCTTTTGAGGATTACTCTCGTCTATTCTTTCCCCAATGAAACAACAATCATGTTAATTTGAGACATCAATACAGAAAGAATAGTTCTGAAAGAATATTATGTCATTCTTACCAACTAGAGATATATGGGGTTTAGATAAACTCCCAATAGTTGTGCAGACATCATACCCTGAAGACAGAAAAATGCAGGTTAAAGTTACACACATTAACAATTTTTATCGATATTTGAAAAATGGAAATGGGGGACACCAATTGTCCCACAGGTACCATTCCTGATATACAATTAAGGAAATAATAGGGAAAGACTGCTGAAAACATATCCAGTCAGGACCCAGGAGAGAAAAAAAGCTACCTCGAATATAATTTGACGCAAGTGCACTGCACTGAGTTCCACATCTCAATGGACCACCACAGTCCTATTATGTTACATAAATAGTTTGATTATGGTACATAAATAGTTTGAAAAAAAACATAAATAAAGTAACAAACAAGAAAAATATAATCTTTAACAGCACTCAATGCGAAGGTACAGAGGAGCCTAAATTGTTAAAAAATAACGATGTTTCAATCAGTTGGATCCCATGGTCTAAAGTTTAGTTAGCTCTTGAGGCTCCAAACGGGTGGTCTAAACTCTAAAGTGATGTCCAAACTTTAGCCAACCTCACAAAAATACTATTAGCTCATTAGACCACACAACTGAGCTAAAGTGGTCTAAAGTTTAACCCTTAACTTTAGCCAACCAAACTTTAGACCATGGATCCAAACAGGTCCTAAGCTAGTCCTTGGCATGACAATTTTTCAAAGAGACAAAGATTATTTAATAAAAGACTGTCATGCCAATTTTATCACATGAATAAGCTAATTGCAAAGATGAAGTGAAGTATCACTTATAATGCACCAATCTTACAGTGATAAAACGTATCCTTCGTCAAATCTTACCAAATACAGCTAGTTGTGATGGATGTCTTGAACAGTCTTTTTGTCAGAGCTAGTGATTTGGACCTATTGCAGCCGCTCTCTAACCGGACAGCTGGGCAAAGACTCTCTCTTTATGCCGACGATGTTGCCCTGTTTATTAAGCCCTTGGAGGAAGAGTTACATATTACCAAAGCGATCCTAGATATCTTTGGTGAAGCCTCGGGCCTGAAAACCAACCTTGGTAAGAGCTGTATTATTCCGATTCAATGTAGAGATGATACTTTGGCAGAAGTTAGCAACACGCTGCCATGTACAGTTTCAGAATTCCCTTGCACTTATTTGGGGCTCCCGATCTCAAACAAGAAACTTAGCAAAGCAGCTTTGATGCCTTGGGTTGAGAAGATTGCGGATAAGCTCCCAAGTTGGAAAGCCGCCCTCATGAATAGGGCTGGTCGTGCTACTCTAGTGAGATATGTGCTCTCAACTATTCCGGCGTATCTCCTGGTCGCTATCAATGTCCCCAAGTGGTTTATCAAATTGATTAACAAATTCAGAAAAGGATTCCTTTGGAAGGGCAGGGAGCAGGCTAATGGAGGCTGCTGTTTGGTTGCTTGGGAAAAGGTACAATGACTGATTGACCTTGAAGGCCTTGGCATACTTAATCTTGAGACCATGAGCTGGGCCCTGCAGATGCGATGGCAATGGCTCAAGAAAACTCGAGCTGATCGTCCTTGGGTTGATTTGGAACTGCCTTGTCATGCTAACACATTGGCATTATTCTCTATTGCAGTAACAACCCAAGTAGGAAATGGCAAGAACACACTGTTTTGGACAGATCGATGGCTCCATGGATGTTCCATTTCTGAGTTGGCACCTACAGTGGTTGCTCGTGTCAGACCTCAAATTAAAACCAAAAGAACAGTGGCAGAGGCACTTGAAAATAATGCTTGGGTGAGTGATATTCAGGGGAAGGGCGGGCCTAGTGCAAGCGGTAGAGTCTTATCGCCTGTGACCGGAAGGTCCCGGGTTCGAGTCGCGGTCTCCTCGCATTGCACAGGCAAGGGTAAGGCTTGCCACTGACACCCTTCCCCAGACCCCGCACAGAGCGGGAGCTCTCTGCACTGGGTATGCCCTTTGAGTGATATTCAGGGAGGCCTGTCCATGGTCGGACTCTCAGAGTACTTGCATCTTTGCGATGGTCTTAGGGAGGTTGCGCTCTCCCAGGATGATGATCAACATATTTGGAGATTTGATGCCTCTGGAACATACTCCACCAAGTCTACCTACCGAGCTTTCTTCTATGGTTCGGTGACATTTGAGCCTTGGCGACGTTTATGGAAGTCATGGGCCCCTGGAAAATGTAAATTTTTTATTTGGCTCGCCATCATAAACCGATGTTGGACAGCGGATTGGCTTGATCACCGAGGATTGTCACATCCAGAGAGATGTCCATTATGCGACCAAGAGGAGGAGACTATTCAACATCTGCTCACTAATTGTGTGTTCTCACGTCAAATATGGTTCAGCATCCTTTCTCCTATGGAGATGGATGAAGCAGTACCACAACAGAACGAACATAGCTTTGCTGATTGGTGGGCCAAGTACATTCCTAGAGTCAAGAAGGAGTACAAGAAAGGGGTTAATTCGCTAATCGTTCTGACATCTTGGCTGATATGGAAGCAACGCAATTCTTGTGTCTTTGATGGAGCTACTCCATCCGTTAACGAGGTCTTGAGACAGTTTAGAGATGAGTACAAACTGTGGTGCTTGGCTGGAGCTAAGAAGCTCCAAGCACTTCGGTTAGATGGGGTAGGGACATCTGGTTAGGTGCCTGGTTGTCGGTCGTCAGATGCCTCACAGGTGATAATGTTGTAAGTGCCCCAACCTTCTCATGTATGGTACTGGCATGAGTTGGTAATGAACTCAGGCCTTCATTTTCTCTCTATAATACAATGATACGCAGCTCTCCTGCGTATTCGAGAAAAAAAAAAGTTGCTATTGAAACAGTGTCCATAAAAAAGAATACACACACAAAATAGCAAATGAGAAGTAAATAAATTGTGCAGTATAATATAAATCCTATTTATAATACAATCAGGAAAGGCTGAGACGAACTCAATATAGGGCGTACCCAGTGCAGAGAGCTCCCGCTCTGTGCGAGGTCTGGGGAAGGGTGTCAGTGGCAAGCCTTACCCTCGCATGTGCAATGCGAGGAGACCGCGACTCGAACCCGGGACCTTCCGGTCACAGGCGGTAAAACTCTACCGCTTGCACCAGGCCCGCCCTTCAGACGAACTCAATATAGTTCCAGATAATGCAATGCAACAACAGATGATACTTTGCTCATTCAGCGCGAGCATGGAAATTAAATGCTGAAGTACAGGCGTGAGTGCCAAGTGTGCAAATGACCCGTAATGGAAATCCTAGAGAAAACCTGAACATCTTGCGTTTAACTGATGGAATAGCTAGACCAAGGGAGTATACCTCACAATTAAGACACATAGGTGGGTCAAAGTTGAATAGCATTTCATCGCAAAGCTGCACGCATGGCACAAACAAAACTATCATTAGTGGAACACCAAACCCTAAAAGTCTCACCCCTCCAGAAAGAGAGTGTTTTAGGAAACTCAAGAGTCTATTTTCAGTTACTAACCAGCTTATCATATTAGCTTTTGGAAATTTAGAAAGTATGTCAGCATATGCAATACACACTCAGACATAAAGGAGTATACTATCCTAACCAACCTGGAACCAGAGTATGGAATCATTCACGGCCACCTTGTAAAACCTGAAACACAAGATGGGCATTATTGTGGGACACACTCAGCATAGGTATAATAACACACAAAAAAATGTGATTCCCCAGAACAAATATTTCTAACACATGAGAATTCAAGTATGCAACTGAGTCGAACTGATTGAATACAAGTATGCCTAGAGCTGATTAAGGGCCTCTTTGGCACGGCTTATGCCGGCTTCGGCTTCATCTATTTTGCGCAAATCGAGGCACTGTAGCGTGAAGCCGTTTTGTAAGCCGGGGTTAAAATGAACTAGAAGCCGGGAAAAGCCAGTTTTTCTGGCTTCACCGGCTTTGGCTTCACCGGTGAAGCCGTTTTGGATGAGCCGTGCCAAAGGGGGCTTAAATATTTCTGGAGGTCTTAGCTTCAACTCTCAGCAAGTAAGACAATCAGGCCACTTGCTTTTCAAAAGAAAAGCCAAGCAGGCCACAAATGCACATATCTATTGACTGTTGAGGCTTGAGACACCCTTTTCTGATACCGAGACAAATTTCATATACAAAAGCAATGCCAGGTGACGCATCACTAACTTCAGTTCAGCAACAACCAAGCTCAGGACTCAGGACGAGCACTTCGAGGAACACGGGAAGGGCGTCTCCACGACCATCCACCACTAGGCAGGAGGAGGACCCGAAGTAACCGCGAGGCGCGAGGAGGCAGGCCTCACCTCACCCCCTCCAGAAATGAATTCGCGGCAATCCCCATCCCGGTGGACGCAGGGGAGTACTGCTTGATACACTGGTCTTATATATAGTAGTCCATCATGGGCAGTTGGCGGATCCAGGATTTGAACTCAGGGTATGCCGTCCAAATTTTTTCATATATAATTCGGTAAAACCATTTCTCAATTCGGTAATAATTATAAAATTAAACGTAATTTGATATACACACACTAAATTACATGATAAGTATGAAACTGAAAGACATAAATTTTAATATAAATAGTTCAAACGTCATATTAACAGTCCCAAATATAAACATAAAAGAGAGTATGTAAGAGACTTATCATACTACTTATCTGACTTTTTAAACTGTTTTCTAAGGGATGTGAATGTTTCTATTATATTATCTTTATTCACTTAAAAATGCCTCTTAACAAATTCTTAATTTTGCTTTCACTAAATCATGGTAGAAAATACCCAATCAACAATTGTCGTTGCCTAGCAATATCAATAGGCTTTATGTTTTTACATAAAATAAAAGAGAAGAGACAAAAGCAGAGATGGAATACCTCGGTAGCTAGCAGTCGAGATCTATGCCTAGCACGTTAGTCGCGCACGCACAGCAGCCGACCAGCAGCAGCGAAGTAGCTAGGGCGGATCCTCAATCTGACCATCTTAATCATGATTAGTGGTGACGTCGTGTCCTCGCCTGAGTGCGTGTACGGCTTCGTTGATCAGAGACGGCGGCGATCTGAGACCTAGCGGCATTGGATCGATGGACTCCTACCATAAAGTCCCGTTGTGTAGGGTCCTTCCAAGTGACGTCGTGTGGCCGTAGGCCGGGCCGTAGCTGGTATAGGCCGTGTCACTGGGTGAGGTCGTGGGCCTCGAAAGTGAAAAGGCCTCACGCCGCACGGCGCAGCCTCAGTTTGTTATTTTGCAAGTTTTTCGGTTTTACTACAAAAAAAATATACATGTATATATACTCCATACATGCTAGACCTGCAGGGTATGCCGGTGCATACCTGGCATACCCTGTAGATCCGCCCCTCATGGGTACCAACGTCACGTACCCGTCCTCGCTGAGCACGCCGTGGCGGTGCGCCGGCGTCGGCGCCGCGAGGTCGAAGCTGTAGAGCTCGCTGCCGCGGGCGACGGAGAACTCGCAGGAGCCGCCTTCCCCCCCACCGGTGAGGCCGCTGCTGCAGGCGGCCGCGAGGAGGAGTAGCAGGAGAAGCGGCGGCAGGCGGGGCCCCGGAGGCGGCATTCGCAGCGGCGGCGCAACCGAGGATGAGCAGGAGCGAGTGAGCTTTTCTGCTTGTGGCTGGGGAAGCGAGGACCGAGGAGGGAAGCCTGGAATCCTAGATGCCTCCGCTTGCGCGCGGCTTGAGTTGGACCGCTTTGGCGTTTGTCCGCATCGGTAGTCACGGCTCACGGGTGTGTCGTGTCGGGGCCCCGACGATTCTCTCCTCGGCCGACCGCGCCATCGTCCGTCGTCCCCATCCGCCCTGCGCCCCGCACCGCTCACGTCATCACGTGGTGTTTTCTGCCGCGGCCTGCCGGCCTGTGTTCGCAGACATGTGGTGTGAGTGCGACGGTGTGATGTAGACGTCGAACCCACACAGAAGGCCAGAACTGAATCGGAGCACATGTTCAATGCAATTTCAGGGAGCAAACGCGCGAGAGCGCGACCTGATGTTTTTCTTAAAAAATGATCTACCAAAGTTCAAGGACAACATTCTGTAGCAGAAGTAAAATTTGTCACTCTTATTTATGTTTGGCGTACGAAGGCAACAAGATTGGACGTGGAAACGATCAAACGAACACATCTTGATCCGGCCATCTAACGGTGCATCGAGCTCTTCCTTCCCGCGACGGCAGCGAAGCTCTCGCGGGCAGCGGCAGCACCGACCGCGTCCGCACCGCGCGGCGGCGGCGAGCCGCTCTGCCCGCCGCCGCCGGCGCTGTCGTCGTCGCCCGCGTCGCAGTACCCCTTGAGCATGTCGCCTTCCTGCGGGGTGAAACCGATGAAGGACAGCATGGAGTCGGCGGCCCAGCAGCTCTGCTCGATGACGCGGATGGCGCGGCAGCACCCGGGCCCCAGGAACGCCTCGCCCTTGATGAAGAGGATGATGATCTCGCCCGTGCACGACTTGATCTCCACCAGCGCCTCCCAGCACAGCTGCGCCTCTGCGCCCTCCAGCCGCTCCGCCAGTGCAGGCAGGCCCCGGACCGAGGGCGACGACGACGGGGCGAAAGCCGTCGGCGGCGTCCGGTGCGCGGCCGTCGACGCGGCGAGCTGCGCCAGGAAGGTGAGCGCGGACATGGACAGGCGGGAGAATGCCATGGATGGTGGTGGTGCCATGTGCTCTAGGAAGAGTAAAACTTGGGACGATGAATGAAGGTTAAGAGATGCGCTAGTTAATTTGCAGCTGAGGCTCGCGGCTGTACTTATAGAAGGTGCAGGCTGTAACTGCAGGCAAGCCAAGAGTCACAATTAGTTTCAGAATGTGTAAAACCACACTGTTTAATCTCTCTCTAATGGAAAGCAAAACCCCACTAACCAATTTATCTCATTCTACGGCGCTCCACATCATCGACCACTACTATAGAATGGACTTGTTGTCCCGGTGCGGTAACGGCCTTTAGTCCCGGTTACCATGCCGGGACAACGATCCCGGGACTAAAGGTGGAACCTTCAGTCTCGGGTCATCGAGCCGGGACTAAAGAGGGACCTTTAGTCCCGGTTGGTTCCAGCCGAGCAAACCTGCCGCACCCTTTAGTCCCCGTTGGTAACCCCAACCGGGACTAAAGGTTCACCCTTTAGTCCCGGTTGGTAACTCCAACCGGGACTAAAGGTTCCTTTTCTTTTTCTTTTTTTGTTTAATTTGTTTTCAGTTCAGTCACACATATTTGTTTAATATATAATATGCTTTTATGTACGTATTCTACGCTGCTAATATAAATACACACACGCATATTGTCGGTGTTTCGTACAAGCACTGGCAAGTAAATTTATAGTAATGCGCGTTAGGCTCGGATGGTGCGCTAAAGGACACAAGATTTATACTGGTTCGGGCGGAACGTCCCTACGTCCAGTTTGCTGCTGCTCGTGTTATTAGCACCGTGAACGATCTGTAGTAAGGGGTACAAACTATCGAGAGAGGGACTGGTCCCAAGTCTCTGATGGAAGGGTTGAAAGGTGGTCAAGAGCTTCGTAGCCGCTTGACTGTGCGTATGAGTGTGTTCTCTTGTTTGGTCTTCTTTTTTCGGTCCCCCTTGATGGAGGAAGCGCATCCCCTTTTATAGATGAAGGGGCCGGCTTTACAAGGGTAAGGGCTCCAGGACGCGTACTCTACTTAGTCTTGTGGCTCACGTCTACCTGGTCAGGTCCTCCACTCTGATGAGTGCGAAGGAAGATAAGTGTTTACAATGTTGTCGATGTCTCTGTAGGATGTCAGGTTAGTCACAGAATGCTGCCCTGCGCAGGGTATGGGCTGCAGTACAGTGGTTTTGACTTATGAGCCTCCCCCAGCCTTGCTCCGCACGCCTTCTGGTTCTCATGAGTCCTCGTTGGGAGAATGCGGGGTCGGGGTCCGGTGTAACGCCGTGGCCAAAGCCTTTTGACTGGGAGGACCTGAGGGGTCGGGAAGCGGGCGCCGCTCCCTCGGGTCCACCGTGTGGTGACGGAATACCCGTCGTTCGTGGAGATAACAAATCCTTTCCTGGAGCGTAGCGGTTGTCGTATATCTTCGTCGGGTTCCGTGTCCCAGAGCTGAAGGCGGCGCCTACAACTCTACAGGGTGAGGTGCACGCACCTGTAATACCTTTTGGGCTCTGCGGCGCCCGGAAGGGTCTAAAGCATTAGTCCTGTCGTTCCCTGGCAGTCCTTTTCCTGCCAGGGCGCAGGGTATGGTCATTGGAGCCATGGTTGACCCGAACGTCTTGTCTCGTCCTGTACCCATCATTATGAGGGATAGATATCGATCAGGGCGAGGCTCGTTCTGGGCTGTCGGGTGAGGCGGAGACCAATCCCCATCTCTTGGGCGAGACCTAACCTATCCCTCTGGGATCGGGCGAGGCGGAATCCATCCCTTTGCCTTCGGGCGAGACCGAGCCCGCCCTATAGGCGTCGGGCGAGACGGAGATTAGCCTTGAGCTTTTGGGGCGAGGCAGGGTTATCCTACAAAGGCGTCGGGTGAGGCTGACCCCGCCCCTCTGGGGTCAGGCGAGACGGAATTCATCCCTCAGCCCTCGGGCGAGACCGAGCCCGCCCTCAAGGCGTCGGGCGAGGCGGAGTTTATCCCTCGGCCCTCGGGCGAGACCGAGCCCGTCCCGAAGGTGTCGGGCGAGGCGGAACCGAACTCCTGTCACTCGAACAAGGGATGACATGGAGCCCTTATGCATCTAAAAGTTTTTCACGTTCGGTGGTCATCGGTTCCACCTTCTGGGGTACCCTAGTATTAGGTCCCCGACAGTAGCCCCCGAGACTCCAGGTGATTCGGGTAGAACCGCCTGGAGGGTGTTTTTTGATTTCGTTGAAGCTAATTTGCCGGAGGGTGCGCGCGAGCGCACCCGATGGGTGTAGCCCCCGAGCCCCCGGGTGACTCGAGTAGAGTCGCCCAGGGGGTTGTATCGGCCCCTTCGCGGGTAAGGCTGAAGGACTTAGTTTTTGATCAACTGGGTGTTTTTCCGAGTGGGTCGTGGCGCCCCGTTCGCTGGGGACTGATTCAGGGCTGTCCTCACTGGTGCTTCTGCCCTTGGTGGCGGATTGTTCGTGGATTCCTTCTTAGTTGGGCCGGCCGGCGAGTTGCTGGGCCCCAGGTGGGCCAAAGAGAAAAGAACGGGCCTTTGTGGCTTGCGCTTCCCCGGTGGGTAGAGAGTCCGGATTCGCTTGGGGAAGGCGAACCGTCCGCCGAGATTTTTTGGGATGAGAGGATAGGGACTGCGGGCGCATGTCCCACGATGTGACGCGGTGGCGTGCGTGGCAGACCCGGAGATCGAGGCGGACGGTTGCCCTTCTCACGTCCGTCGCCCCCTATAAAACCGCGGGGTTCGCCCCCAGGGTCCCGTGTTTCACTCCCCTTCCTTTGCGTTCTGAAACATCCGCCGCCAATCTTCCCAGCCTCTCGCGCCCGCATCGCCACCGTCGACCGGCCTGCGTTCGTGTTCCAGCCGCCGTTAAGCTCGCGCCTGCCCTTCCCCCCTCCTGCTTCAATGGAGTTATGGGGCAGATCAAGCATCACTTCCCGGCGTCTGGAGGGCCTCGTCCGCCGTGGCCTTCTCCGCCCACTATCCGCCGTCCAGGAGTGGTTACTCCCCGGCGACGAGGGTGAGCCGGTGCCGCCTGAAGGGTATGTCGTTTCCTTTGCCATCTTCCATGAGCGGGGATTCGGGGTACCCGCGCATAGATTTCTTCGGGGGCTATTAGATTACTATGAGGTAGAGCTGCAGCATCTCACTCCCAATGGGATTCAGCATATGGCGGCGTTCGTTGCCCTGTGCGAGGGTTTCCTGGGGATCGATCCCCATTTTGATCTGTGGCGTTATTTCTTTAGCATTAGTCTGTCGAAGAGGAAGATTGGGGGGAAAGAAGTGAATGCGCCGATGGGGTGTGCCAGCATTCACCTGCGCCATACCCGGTCGAAGGGTTACCCGTACATGCGTCTGGCTACATCCAACAAGGGATGGCATTCGCAGTGGTTTTATGTTAAGGATGATGTGAGTGCCACCCTACCGAAGTACACCGGACGTCTTATTGTGGATGCTCCGGAGTTGTGGGGCTGGGGAGTCCTGACTAAAGACAAGAAACATATCTCCGACCTTCTCTCCGCCCTCCATGCCCTGAAGGGTCGGGGTGTAAAGGGGTCGGGAATTATCGGCGCCTACCATGCGAGGAGGGTGGCACCACTGATGGCGCGTGTGCTTCCCCTGCATCGGATGATGCTCGGGATATCGTTCGAGGGGACGGTGCTCGTTGACGAGGCGCTCCCTTATTCGGAAGTGGCGCAGCGTATCAAGGAGGCGACGGAGCCGACGAAGGATTCTGCCGGCAGGGTCCTCGACATCGTGTATCCGGTGCCCGGGCATCCTCCAATGCGGCCGGAGCCTGGGTTCTTCGAATTCGTAAGCCCTCTTCTCTTGCACTCTTTTCTTTCTCCTGAATCTCCCTCTTTTAACACTTGCTTCTGTAATGTTGGGGCTAGCCGAGGGGGCTAGTCTTCAAGGATAGTCCGGCCCCGCTGCCGAAGGATAAGGTTGTGGGACAAGAAGGCAAAGGAGGAGATGAAGAAGGCGAAATGACTGAAGCAGGAGGCACGGGATCGGGGAGAGGACGTGAGTAGTGAGGATGACGACGATGATGATGACGATGACGACGACGAGGTAGCCGTCGACGTGGATTGGGGCGTCCTGGAGGACGAGGACACGCTGACGAGTGGCCACCCATCCGTGCAGGGGCCCTTCCCTTTCCACGCGGAGGGAAGTGGATCGATGAGGTCAGTGGAGGCCGGCGAGTCCGCCGCTTCGCACGGCGTGCCGGCCGAGGACCGGTGGATGGGGGAGGGCGGGCCTGTCGCCGCCATCCCCGAGGCGACGATGGAGGGGAGCAGCTCTGGTGCTGCACCCCGTGAGACGATGGAGGGGGACGGCTCCGGTGCCGCGCCCGACGAGACGATGGAGAGGAGCGACTCCGGTGCCGCGCCCGACGAGACGAACCCCCCTGCCCCGGAGCAGGGGGCAGGCATGAAACGGTCCCGCCCAGATGAGTCAGGGCAGGGGTCTGGGGATCCATCCCCAAAACGCTTTCGCCGGCCGAGGACGTCAACGTAAGCTGTTGATTCCTCTGTTTTTATCCTTTTTCCATTTTTATTTTGACTTAATGGTTATTACCTTTACGCAGGTTCTTGCGAACGGGTCACCCCCTGGGGCTGGCGCCCAAGAAGAGTCTCGCCCTTCAAGCGGGACAGACGGCATTGCCTGGAGTCACCCCTATTTCAGGTAGGAGTGGTGCCGATGTCGGGGCCGCGTTGGCCGAGCCGACGGCGTCCATGGTGGCTCCCACGCCCGCGGAGGTTACTGAGCGAGCGGTCTCTTCCGTGGCGGACGTGGAACAGCCGGCCGAGGACCGCATACCGCCGGTGAAGGTGGTCGTGACTGCGCCAAGCCAGGATCAACCGGACGCGGTCGTGGTGGCACCCGAGGCGTGGTGCAATCCGCGTCGCCAGGCGTCCATGTGGATCCGCCCGTGGCGCCCGAAGCGGTCCAGACGGAGGAGGGTCTAGCCGGAGGGTCCTCGAGTGTGGCGGTGGTGCCGCACAGGGTCAGGAGGGAGCCGCCACCGACCCCTTTGTCGGGAGGAAGCCGCTCCCCTGCACGGGGGGAGCCGCCACTCCAGTGGATGGCTGCTCAGGACCCGACGTCGGCTCTTTTCTCGCTCGATGATCATTCCGAGAGCATGGAGCGGGAGGGTCTTGACATCGGGATCTCGACCATGCTGAATGCCCTGGACCAGGCCAGAGGAGCCCTCCGTGAGATCGTTATCCCTACCACTCAGGTATTTTCTGGACTTTCTTCTTTTTTCATGTGTTTTTGTGTTTTCGTATTCCTGATATCAGTCTTCTTCCTCCTCAGATTCTTGTTGCTCGTAGCCGGGAAAAATCCCAATTCCTCCGTGAACAGAAGGCGGAGAGGGATCGCCTTTCCGAGGAGGCCCAGCTGTGAGCAGACTTGGCCGCCCAGCTTGCTACTGTCCAGGAGCGGGAGGCCCAGGCGCGTCAGGATGTGGAGGAGGCGCACGGGATGTTCGAGGACCTGTCGGCGAGGTCTAAGCTGGATGGAGAGGAGATTGCCAGGCTCAAAAAAGAGCGAGACGAGCTGCTGCAGAGGAATGCCGCGGCCAATGAGAAGGCCGGCGAAGTCCTGAAGGAGCTGGAGATGGAGCGGGACCTCAGGCAGAAGGCCGAGAGTAGGGCCACAGCCCTCCAGCAAAAGGTGGACGAGGACGTTGAGGTGGTCCGCTCTCTCCGGGCAGAGCTCGATGACGCGGTGAAAGGAAAGTTGAGTGCTGAGAACATCGCCACCAAGCTAGAGAAAGAGGCTGCCTATACGCGAAGGGCCCTTCAGGTTGAGAGCGATGAGCACGATCTTCTACAAGCTGTGGTCGGGGTGGTCCTTAACGCCCTGAATGTGACGGAGCCGGTGGAGACCAGCCCGCTCGCGGCCCGTGTCGGAGGTATCACGGCTCGGGTGGGCCAACTTGAGGAGAGTGCCTTTCACGTCGGGATTACCCAGGCCTTCACCGTCGCCCATGCCCATTATGAGAAGGAAATAAACCTGAAGGTGATGAACGAAGGCTTTCCGTCCACCTACGAGGATGAAGAGCTGGAGGAAATGGAGAAGATGGTCGCTCCCCTTGCGAAGAACCTGGCAGACAATCTGAAAGAAATGGTTCTCCCTTCGCGGGAGTAATTAATCGAACAATTTTGAGAACAGCTTATATGTAATATGTGGACAAGTGTCGGTACTTTTCGAGTCTGGACGCCTTTCGTGCTTTTGCGTCTTAATTTCGTTTTGTTTGATTTTTTGCGATTTTATTTTTTACGGTCTTACCAATATGTTCCCCTGAATTATGCCGCTGATTATAATGCGAGGAGATTGAGGAGGTAGCCGTACCTTAACAGCCCCTGAGTAAGGTCCGACCCCCGCACCTGCTGGGGTCGGGTGTTACTGGAGACCGGAATCGTGGTTTTGGTGACAATGGATGTCAGCGCAATAATCCCCGCCCTGTCTTCCAACAGAAATCTCCACTGGGGACTTTATGGGCTCGGCAAGGTGGGGCCTTTGTCCCTGCATTGTTTGGCCCGAGCCCCCGATCCTTGTTAAGGTCTGATAGGGGTCGGCCGTTATTTGCGTGTTACCTCGTCCTCGGTTTTCGCAATCGGAGGGGCTGAGGGAACGACACTTGCCTCGATGGCTTGAGTATCGCGCTCAACGAGCTCGCTAACGGGTACGTTCGTGCGGAATCCAGGTCCATCATTTGCTGATGGGGTCGGTAGAGCCCTCTGGGGGCACTCCACAACTTCTTAACCCGCCTCCCGGCAGATGCCTGAGTCGTTCGATAAGCTCAGGGGGGCCGATGGCCTCTCCTCGATGGAGATTCTGTGGGTTTGGCTCGAGGTTAGAATCGAACGAGAGAAGGTCGAGACGTCCCGGTTTGCTTCTGAGCGAGGTCGGGCAGGGCCGCTGGGGCTCGTCTCGGTTATCTCTCCCTGGCTCTGTTCGGCGTGAGGCGGCCTCGAGCTCTTTGTGGGCCAACCTTCGAACCTCAGCCTATGGTTGCCTATATCGAAATGAGGCGACAGCCGTTTCGTGGTGCGACATGAATCGTTGGGATGCAATTTTTTGCATTTTGAATGCAAGATTTAATTGAAAGTAAAGGCGGTGACGTTACCTTGGTGGTATGAGTGACGGAAAAGCTCCTACCAGATGGGTTCGGGCCCTGACGTTTGTGACGAGGTTGGAAAAACCTGCGTAAGAATTGCTATTCTTTGTTTTCGTGTCTTGGTGACAATCCGAGCTGTTCGATTAACTTGGGCAACCTGACAGCTTCTCCTTTGGGGGAGATTCTGTAGGCGGACCCCTCCGATCCCCTCTTTGGGGAGGCAGACGTCGAAACTAGAGACGCGAGAGGCGTTGAGCATGATTTTTCTGGTGAATAGAAACACCGTAGCAATCGGGGCGTAGGGTTTGTTAGTTCGTCCAGTTTTACCCAAAGCTTTGTGCCTGTATGTCGCGCCCTTAGTTTCAAGCGTACGGAGGGGTCGGGTGGAGAGGATGTCTAGATTGGTAGTCATCCTTGACAGCCCCCGAGTGATGCTCGCGTCCCTGCTATTTGACGGGGTCGGAATCTTGCGAACAAATTTTAACGCATAAAGTGAGAAAGCTGAGAGGCTTATCTTTCTTTGGTCGTTCGTTCGTCGTGTCTTCTGGGCCGAACGGCCGACCCAAGAGATCTGAAAGGTCCCGTCGCCGGGTCGTCCGTGGTCCTGCATGGGGAGGCGAAAAAGTTGTCTGCCTATGTGGGTGCCTTAATCGCCGCGTCTGGAGCGGGTCAGTGGCGGGCCATACCCAGGCAGTGTTCAGTTTGACCAAAGAGGGACGCCTCGTAGACCAAGGTTCGTCCCGTCACCTCTGGCGCGTCCCCTCAGATATCAATCAGCATTGATTGCGTATTAAAAAAGGGGAAGGGAGAGGGTTTTTCGTCCGACCTTTTGCCTTTCCTTAGTTACAGCGCTTCCTCTTTAAATAGGGAGGGGGAGAGGAGTTCTCATCCCACCTCCCCCTCTGCCTCCGAGCCGCTATCTCTCCTTCTTCTTCCTTTCCGCCAAACGCGTCCGTGCATCGCGGTGGTTCCTGAGTGAGGAAGAGTAATGCCAGAGAGAGATAGAGAACTTACAAACTTGGTCGTGAGTCTGGTGCGTGATGTCGAGCCGGAGGTTATCCAACGTAGATGAGATGGTGCGCGCGGCCCTTGCTGAGGAGTCGCTGCTGCTAAAGGAAAAAAGGCGTCGGTGGGCGTCGTACGTCATTGACTGCGCCGTCGTTTGCCGCGCTCCTCCCTTGGCGAGAGGCATTTCCTGCCCATACGCCATTGTCAGGGTTATGGCTGGAGATGATGGTGTAGTCCCCAGACGCCATGGCGGTGGCGTTGCTGCCGGGGTTGCGGCTGACGACGATGGCGTAGTCCCCGGACGCTCCGGCGGAGGCGTCGCAGATGGTGGTGCCTTCGAGGATCCAGCGAAGATGTCACCGATGGAGAGCGTGGCACGGCGACCGCAGTAGACAAGCTGGCCCGTGTACACGCCCCGGACGTCACCGATGGAGAGCGTGGCGCGGCGACCGCAGTAGACGAGCTGGCTCGTGTACACGCCTCGGACGTCACTGAGTACTTGTGGTAGAGCTGAACCGAGACTGTAATGAAATAACGTTGTGGGGAAGCCCCCGAGTAAACAGTTCTCAGAGTATATTGTTCCTTTTTTGTAATGACATCGCTTTGTAAGTGGTGAATTTGTGCAAAAAATGAACAAAATTACATCTTTTGCTTATGGCAAGTCATTTTAACGCTTTCCAACTCTTCTCATGGTCTAAGTCATAGGAAGCTAGGAACATCCTGGGAACTAATTCTGATTGAACTGGTGAGCAAAGAGTTTGCAGCCGCTGGGGCGTGGGTGTCTCGCAGTCCTGCCAGTTGTATTCAGAATTGGTTCCTAGGATCTTAGCCCTCGAGACTCGTTTACAAGGCGAATGGAAAACTTAGAGAATATTTGTAAGTATAACACAGGGATTTTTGTATTTCACATGACATATGTTACGATCACATGCCAGCCCCCGAGTGAGGTCTGACCCCTCGTGATTTGCAGGGGTCGGAAGTCACTAAGGATCGGGGTTCTGTTAAGACAAAAACTGATAAGGAAAAGTGTAAGCTTATTTTAAGGATAGAAACGACGTAGCTGCTCAATGTTCCAGGCGTTGGTGAAGACCTCGCCTTTGATGGTTTTCAACCGGTAGGCGCCTGGGCGAAGTATTTCCGCGATGATGTAGGGCCCTTCCCAGGGCGGGGAGAGTTTGTGGCGATCCTTGTTGCTCTGTACAAGACGGAGGACGAGGTCTCCGACGTTGAAGGCTCGACCCCGCACCCGTCGGCTGTGGTACCGCCATAACGCTTGTTGGTACTTAGCTGAACGGAGGAGGGCGATGTCGCGGGCCTCATCCAGTTGGTCCATGGCGTCTTGGTGAGATGCCTCAGCTCCCTGTTCGTCATATGCTCTGATTCTTGGTGCTCCATAGTCGAGGTCCGTCGGGAGAACGGCCTCGGAACCGTAGATCATGAAGAAGGGTGTGTAGCCGGTGGCCCGGCTAGGAGTCGTCCTTAGGCTCCAGAGCACAGCTGGGAGCTCAGCGAGCCAACGCGCGCCGAACTTGTTCAACCGGTTGAAAATTTTGGGTTTGAGGCCTTGAAGAAGCATGCCGTTTACGCGCTCGTCCTGTCCGTTCGTCCGAGGGTGCGCGACGGCTGCCCAATCGATTCGGATGTGATGTTCATCACAGAAACGAACGAATTTCCTACCGGTGAACTGCGTGCCGTTGTCTGTGATGATGGAGTTCGGTACTCCAAAGCGATGGATGATGTCGAGAAAGAACAGCACAGCTTGCTCGGATTTGATTGTGGATATTGGCCGAGCTTCAATCCATTTTGTGAAGTTGTCTATGGTGACAAGCAGGTGGGTAAAGCCCCCGGGCGCCTTTTTAAGTGGCCCAACCAGGTCAAGCCCCCAGACCGCGAAGGGCCACGTGACGGGGATCATCTGGAGAGCCTGGGCCGGGAGGTGTGTTTGCCGAGCGTAGTATTGGCACCCTTCGCAGGTGCGTACAATTTGCTCGGCGTCGGCTACTGCAGTGGGCCAATAGAAACCCTGTCGGAATGCCTTCCCAACCAAGGTTCTTGGTGCGGCATGGTGACCGCATGCTCCACCGTGGATGTCGCTCAGTAGGAGTTTTCCCTGTTCGCTAGGGATACAAAGTTGCAGAATTCTGATGTGACTTCGTTTGTAGAGTTCGCCCTCTACAAGAATGAAGGATTTGGCGCATCGCGTGAGCCGTCGGGCTTCTATCTTGTCGGTTGGTAGTACGTCATGGAGGAGATAGTCGAGGTAAAGCGTTCTCCAGTCATTGGGAAGATCGGACTCCATTGCTGGGTCTTCTTCAAGCTCCATGACCTCGGGGTCGGGAGGAGCAGTTGGCGGATCGGCCCTGGGGGTCGGACTTGAAGGGCCATCGTCGGCTTGTTCCGACCCCGCATAGCGTACCGAGGGTTTGTGTTGATCACTGGCAAAGATGCCTGTTGGAACTGGCTCTCGGTTGGATGCTGCTTTTGCGAGTGTATCGGCCGCTTCGTTGAGGCGTCTGGGGATATGATTGAGTTCGAGGCTGTCGAATTTGTCCTCCAGATGTCAGACCTCTTGACAGTATGCCTCCATCTTGATATCGTGGTAGCCTGACTCTTTCATGACCTGGTTGACGACCAACTGAGAGTCGCCCCTGACGTCGAGGCGTCGGATGCCCAATTCGATGGCGATTCGTAGGCCATTGATGAGTGCTTCGTATTCTGCAGCATTGTTTGATGAGGGAAAATGAAGCCGAACCATGTACCTCATGTGCACCCCGAGGGGGGATACAAAGACTAGTCCTGCTCCGGTGCCCTTCTTCATCAGCGATCCATCAAAGTACATTATCCAGTACTCTTGGTCGACGGCTGCTGGTGGCATCTGGACCTCGGTCCACTCCGCGATGAAGTCAGCTAGCGCCTGAGATTTGATCGCCGTTCGGGGGACATAAGAAATGCCCTGATCCATCAGCTCGAGTGCCCACTTTGCGGTTCTTCCTGTAGCGTCATGGCTACGAACGACCTCGCCGAGGGGGAACGACGTCACTACTGTTACGGGGTGTGACTTGAAGTAGTGGCGTAGCTTCCTTTTTGTGATGAGGACGGTGTAGAGGAGTTTCTTGATCTGGGAGTAGCGGGTTTTGGAGTCGGATAACACCTCGCTGATGAAATATACAGGGCGCTGCACCTTGAAGGCGTGCCCCTCTTCCTCCCGCTCTACTATTAAGGTGGAGCTAACCACTTGGGTGGTGGCCGATATATATAGTAGGAGAGATTCTCCATCGCATGGAGGAACTAGGACCGGTGGCTTAGTTAAAAATCGTTTAACCATGTCAAGTGCCTCCTGAGCCTCGGCCGTCCACTCGAAACGGTCAGTTTTCTTCAGGAGTCGATAAAGGGGGAGTCCTCGTTCGCCGAGGCGTGAAATGAATCGGCTGAGGGCGGCAAGGCACCCGGTGATCCGCTGAACCCCCTTTATGTTTTGGATCGGGCCCATCCTCGTGATGGCTGATATCTTCTCTGGGTTGGCTTCGATGCCACGCTCGGAGACGATGAAGCCGAGCAGCATGCCCCTCGGGACCCCGAAAACACATTTTTCGGGATTGAGCTTGATGCCGTTCGCTCGGAGTTTCGCAAAGGTGCGTTCAAGGTCGGCGACAAGGTGGTCAGCCCGCTTGGACTTGACTACAATGTCGTCGACATAGGCCTCAACGGTTCGCCCGATGAGATCTCCGAAGCAACTAAGCATACAGCGCTGGTACGTTGCCCCAGCGTTCTTCAGACCAAACGGCATTGAAACGTAGCAAAATGATCCGAAGGGCGTGATAAAAGATGTCACGAGCTGGTCGGACTCTTTCATCGCGATTTGATGATAGCCTGAGTATGCGTCAAGGAAACAGAGGGTTTCGCACCCCGATGTGGAATCGACTATTTGGTCTATTCGTGGCAAAGGAAATGGATCCTTTGGACATGATTTGTTGAGGCCAGTATAATCAACACACATCCTCCATTTCCCGCTCTTTTTCCGGACTAGAACAGGATTTGCTAACCACTCTGGGTGGTACACTTCCTTAATGAATCCTGCGGCCAGTAGTTTGGCTATCTCCTCGCCGATGGCCCTGCATTTCTCCTCGTCGAAGCGGCACAGGCGTTGTTTCACCGGCTTGGAGCCCGGGAGGATTTGGAGAGTATGCTCAGCGACCTCCCTCGGGATGCCCGGCATATCCGAGGGTTTCCACGCAAAGATGTCCTTGTTGGCGCGGAGGAAGTCGACGAGCGCGCTTTCCTATGCGGAGGAGAGCGCGGTCCCGATTCGGACTTTTTTACCCTCGAAGCTACTGGGATCTAAGAGGACGTCCCTGGAACCCTCTGCTGATTCGAACGATCCGGACGACTTCTTTGCGTCGGGTGTCCCTTCAATGACCTCCTCCCTCAGGGTGACGAGCTCTTCGGATGCGATGACCGCGGATGCGTGTCCGCAGCATTCGACCTCGCACTCGTAAACGCGCTGGAAGGAGGTGCCGATGGTGATGATCCCACGGGGGCCCGGCATCTTCAGCTTTAGGTATGTGTAATTGGGTACGGCCATGAACTTCGCGTAACATGGTCGCCCCAGAATGGCGTGGAAAGTCCCCGGGAACCCCACTACATCGAAGGTGAGGGTCTCGGTCCGGTAATTGGATCGATCCCCAAAAGTGACGGGTAGGTCAATCTGCCCCAGTGGCACGGCTTGCCTTCCAGGCACGACGCCATGGAAAGGTGCTCGAACGGGACGGAGGTGCGTTCGGTCGACGCCCATCTCGTCGAGCGTCTTGGCATACATGATGTTGAGGCCGCTGCCCCCATCCATCAGTACCTTGGTGAGCCGCTTTGGACCGACGATCGGGTCGACGACAAGCGGATACCTTCCTGGGTGTGGGATGGCATCCGGATGGTCGGTCCGGTCGAAAGTTATGGCGGATTCCGACCACCGGAGATAAGCTGGCATAGCCGGTCCAGCGGTATAGACCTCTCGACGTGCGACCTTCTGGTGGCGCCTGGAGTCATAGGCCGTCGATCCTCCGAAGATCATGAGGGCACCGGTTGGAGTTGGGAAGGTGTCGTCCTTCTCCTCCGTGTCGTTAGTGGTGGGAACAGGCTCCTTCCCCTGCTCCTCCTTGTTCAGGCCCCCGGCCAAGTATTTGTGCATAAGGCCGCATTCCTTGTATAGGTGCTTGGCTGGGAAGGCGTGGTTTGGGCATGGCCCCTCGAGCATTTTCTCGAAGTGGTTCGGAGTGCCCTCCGCGGGCTTCCGGCCACCTTTGCGGTCGGCAGCGGCCGCGAGTGAGTTGTCGCGCCGTTGCTTTTTATTTTTCCTTTTGGCGGGACGGTTGGAGGCGCCTTCGCTAGCGTCCTCGTCCCGCCTTGTCTTTCCGTCGGAGCGATCAAAGATGGCTCCGACCGCCTCTTCTCCAGAGGCGTGACTGGTGGCGATGTCCAGAAGTTCCTTGGTAGTTCGTGGGCCCTTGCGTCCCAGCTTGTGGACCAGGGACTCGCAGGTCGTCCCGGACAGAAAGGCTCCTATCACGTCGGCGTCGGCGACGTTCGGGAGCTCATTGCACTGTCGGGAAAAGCGCCAGATGTACCCGCGGAGGGTTTCATCGGCCTTCTGACGGCAGTTCTTGAGGTCCCATGGGTTTCTAGGGCGTTTGTACGTGCCTTGGAAATTACCCACGAAGATCTCAGTCAGATCCGCCTAGCTCTGAATAGCATTGGACGGTAGGTGCTCCAGCCATGCTCGTGCCGAGTCGGCCAAGAACAGCGGGAGATTGCAAATAATGAAGTTATCATCACTCGCACCACCGGCCTGACATGCAAGCCGATAGTCTTCGAGCCAAAGCCCGGGATTTGTTTCGCCAGAATATTTAGGAATGTTCGTAGGTGGTCGATACCTTAGAGGGAACGCAGCGTTGAGGATGTGCCGGCCGAAGGCCTGAGGGCCTTGCAGGACGGGGCTCGGGCTTCGGTCCTCGTTGCTGTCGTAGTGCCCGCCACGTCGGGGATGATAGCCGCGGCGCGCTGCTTCTCTTTCGTCGCCGTGGGCACGTCTCCGGGCGTTGATGATGCTGCGTACGTCGCGGCCACGACCGAGGCGTTGATGTACAGGGACGACGGAGGGCTGCCCGCCGGCTGGCGGCGTTTGGTGTACGGATGCGTCCTTGGTGGGACGCACTGAGGGCATGCGCTGGCTGGTGTTAGGTTCGCGTCGTCGAGACAACGAACTTTCCGCCTGCTGCGCTGCTGCACGCTCGAGCAACGTGCGAATCTCCCGATAAGCGCGTCGATCCTCGAACGTCGCGGCCTCCGGGAGGCCATGCAGCAAGGCGGTTGCTGCGGCGATGTTCTGGCTGGCTCGAGCAAAGTGAGGAAAGGCCCCATCGTCGGTGAGGATCCTTTGATGTACGGTGCGGGCCGTGGCGCGCGCGCCCCCCCCCCGTCTTTGCGGCGTTCAATCTCGCGATTGATGTCCGCGTATTCCCGTGCGAGCCCTTGCCCAGCCTCATCGATCTCTTGCTGACGAGCCCTTAGCTGCTCCATCCTCAGGTGAGATGGGGCTGTCCCTTCTTCCCCAAATCTGCTGTCAGGATTGTTTGTAGGGGTGGCCTCTTCCCTGGAGGCGCTTTCGACATGACCCTCGGGGGTCTGCGTCATGTAGCATTCCCGGGAAGGGTGGTGGCTCCCCCTACTGGAATCTGAGCTGGAGAGCGATATAGGTTCCTCGTTGAGAAGCTCGTAGAGGGTCTCTGTATCCCGCTCAATCGCCCCCACGAACTCGATGTCTGTGGGTGGTTGAACCACACGTAGCGCCAGAAGGAGGCCAGCGGTTGCCGCAACGTTGCGGAGACCGAACGGAAACGCTGTTGGGGCGCTCCATACGGACCCTTCCGAACACATGGTGGCGTTGTGAGAGGCCTCCTTGGGTGATGGGACTCCCCGGGAGTTGCCCGGTGGGCCCCTAAGCCTGAGACGGCTGAGGTTGATCGAAGGGGGAGATGGGGCGGCTGAGTGAGTCAGCGCCAGCTCTCCTCCTAGTGTGATGATGAAATCCAGGTCGCCGAAACGCACGGGTGCGCCCGGGGCCCAGGTGATTGCGTGGGTGGCCATTCGAGACCTGATTTGGAACGCGCAAAGCCCCTACCTGGTGCGCCAACTGTCGGTGTTTCGTACAAGCACCGGCAAGTAAATTTATAGTAATGCGCGTTAGGCTCGGATGGTGCGCTAAAGGACACAAGATTTATACTGGTTCGGGCGGAACGTCCCTACGTCCAGTTTGCTGCTGCTCGTGTTATTAGCACTGTGAACGATCTGTAGTAAGGGGTACAAACTATCGAGAGAGGGACTGGTCCCAAGTCTCTGATGGAAGGGTTGAAAGGTGGTCAAGAGCTTCGTAGCCGCTTGACTGTGCGTATGAGTGCGTTCTCTTGTTTGGTCTTCTTTTTTCGGTCCCCCTTGATGGAGGAAGCGCATCCCCTTTTATAGATGAAGGGGCCGGCTTTACAAGGGTAAGGGCTCCAGGACGCGTACTCTACTTAGTCTTGTGGCTCACGTCTACCTGGTCAGGTCCTCCACTCTGATGAGTGCGAAGGAAGATAAGTGTTTACAATGTTGTCGATGTCTCTGTAGGATGTCAGGTTAGTCACAGAATGCTGCCCTGCGCAGGGTATGGGCTGCAGTACAGTGGTTTTGACTTATGAGCCTCCCCCAGCCTTGCTCCGCACGCCTTCTGGTTCTCATGAGTCCTCGTTGGGAGAATGCGGGGTCGGGGTCCGGTGTAACGCCGTGGCCAAGGCCTTTTGACTGGGAGGACCTGAGGGGTCAGGAAGCGGGCGCCGCTCCCTCGGGTCCACCGTGTGGTGACGGAATACCCGTCGTTCGTGGAGATAACAAATCCTTTCCTGGAGCGTAGCGGTTGTCATATATCTTCGTCGGGTTCCGTGTCCCAGAGCTGAAGGCGGCGCCTACAACTCTACAGGGTGAGGTGCACGCACCTGTAATACCTTTTGGGCTCTGCGGCGCCCAGAAGGGTCTAAAGCATCAGTCCTGTCGTTCCCTGGCAGTCCTTTTCCTGTCAGGGCGCAGGGTATGGTCGTTGGAGCCATGGTTGACCCGAACATCTTGTCTCGTCCTGTACCCATCATTATGAGGGATAGATATCGATCAGGGCGAGGCTCGTTCTGGGCCGTCGGGTGAGGCGGAGACCAATCCCTATCTCTTGGGCGAGACCTAACCTATCCCTCTGGGATCGGGCGAGGCGGAATCCATCCCTTTGCCTTCGGGCGAGACCGAGCCCGCCCTATAGGCGTCGGGCAAGACGGAGATTAGCCTTGAGCTTTTGGGGCGAGGCAGGGTTATCCTACAAAGGCGTCGGGTGAGGCTGACCCCGCCCCTCCGGGGTCGGGCGAGATGGAATTCATCCCTCAGCCCTCAGGCGAGACCGAGCCCGCCCTCAAGGCATCGGGCGAGGCGGAGTTTATCCCTCGGCCCTCGGGCGAGACCGAGCCCGTCCCGAAGGTGTCGGGCGAGGCGGAACCGAACTCCTGTCACTCGAACAAGGGATGACATGGAGCCCTTATGCATCTAGAAGTTTTTCACGTTCGGTGGTCATCGGTTCCACCTTCTGGGGTACCCTGGTATTAGGTCCCCGACACATATAATTACATCTAATTCTCATCTCGAGCATTATTATATTCGAATAAAGTATGAAACTATATATATTATAGATATATATGTATATATACAACACTTTCATAATCTTGTTCTCGAAAATAATGATATCAATAAACATTTAATTACATCATTAGTTCCTTAGATCAAAGTAGAACTCGTCGTTGGGATTTAGCACTTTTTCTAGAAGATATCCTGCTATTGACTCTTGAACTACTTTCAGATGGTCTTTTTGCATGACCCTTCGTTTCAACCATTCAGTCTTGCATTTGAAATAAAAGAAAAAGTATTAATACATATATTTATATATTCATTTAAAAATAAATAAAAATTGATATATACGTACTCTGAGGACATCTTTAGGAGTTCTTCTTATGTATGCAGTGATAAATTCACAAACGTAGTATCCACACAAGTTATTACCTGGTTCCTGCCGCAAACACCACTGTACGAGAAGAAGATTATTCTCATCATCTCACACGTAAATTGAAGTACGATATAGTAATTAAACACGTGGGGAAGTATATATAGTACTACTTACTGGTATTTCAACTACATCAAGTGGTGCCTTGCAATCCTTGCGGTGTTGCCGAATAAACTCTTTCCAAACCCTGTGCGACCAATAATGTACGATCGTTAATAAATTATGGCAAAGTCTATTCAATAATAGTTGTGCGCGAGAGATCAAAATTATCCCTGGATAATGTCTATCATATCTTGGTATAGTGCTCGCTCTTTTCTCAATGAGTCCAAGATTACTAACTGACTTGAGTTTAACTCAATGACAATGAGTATCCAGTGAAACCTGCATTGGTTTATACACACACGTACATGCATATAAGTTGTATTGATATTACATAAAATGTGTAGACTACATTATTATTAACACTTACTCAAAGTTGTACGGGAAAAGTATTGTTGTCTTATCGTGCTGCTTCACGAAGAACTTCATGATATTCGTCTGTGCTTCAGATACCCAGTGGTCCTTGACAATAATATCGGTTTTGAATACGATATAAGGATCAATGAAGTCAACATTGGTGTCTTGTATTCTTTGGAGCTCTGACATCTGGAATCTGTATATAAATATAAGTTACATGTGAGGATAATTATATACACGTATACATGGAAGTGAGTTTATTAAATAAAAGTAAGAATCACTTACAAACAAAAGGAGCTAATGATTGATTTGTCTAGAGCGTCCAAGTGGAATAGTTGATGCAATTCTTCGAAACTAATATGTAAGATGTCATCTCCACGGAAGTAATGATGGTCTCTAAATCTGATAAAGATCCACTGCTCACCCCTGTCATACGCCTGCATGTACCACTTATTGAGCAAGTATATTTGCGTACCCAATTCATTCAGAGCCGCAGGGTTGTATAGACTTTTGCCAAATTTATAAGTCTTCCAGGTATCAACTTCCAGGTTCTGGATTGAAGCTTTGCTCGTCACTTGATCCAAGGTTAAACCAGTTTGTTCAAAAAAATCATTAAGGTCTTGAACCGACACTTCTCCAGAGTTGTCTGATCGATAGACTTCTATGTTGGAACCATATTGATTAGCAACAATAAGACTTTGCATTGGTTGCTTCTGTTGTCCGAGCTGTGGGACATCCTTCCCTGATGCTCTTTTCCTTTTTTTATGTGCATCATGTGACTTCACGAGGGAGCGGTCATAGTCTGATAGTGGCGGTGGCTTACGAACTTCAAGCATCTTTTTCTTGTGAGCTTCGACCTTCTGCCTCAGCTGATCTCGTGGTATGTAAAAGTACGACTTCTCCTTAAGCTTCGCTTGTCTCTGCTTTTGGATATCTATAAAAAAATCTTTCACTTTTTTGCCTTCTTCAGCTGCTATTTGCTCATCAGTCTTTTCAAGAAGTATTTCTTGAGAAATAACTCTTTTTTTGGTCTTCTTTGCCGCTGGGACCTTAGACGTCTTTATAGTGCGTCGCTGTGGAGGTGGTGGGGGCGGTGTTGGAGACCGGCGTGGAGGCGATGAGTCCGGTGTTGGAGTCCAGCGTGGAGGCGTTGGAGATTGTTGTGGAGGCGGTGGGGCCGGTGTAGGAGTTGGAGATCGTTGTGGAGGCGATGGGGTCAGTGTAGGAGTTGGAGATCACCGTGGGGATGAAGTTGTCTCGCCCCCCGCGACGCTGTGATGAGATGGGGAATGAATGATTGGGCTAGGCTAGGGGGAGACCTTGCTACAAAAATAAGTTGTGGTCAATTATTTTTGAAGCCAATATAAAATTAATAGAAAAATAATATTTCATTCACTATCATTCGTACCTAGGGTGAGGTAGGGGAAGCGGTGGCTCCCCAGAAATGATGATGAAGCGTTTGCGCCATTGAATAAATGTCTTCTCTGCTTCTCCTAGTGTCTTCTCCCCATCACCGCCTTCAATGTCAAGAGGAACATTGCTGTAACCTTTGAGCACTCTATCGACCGAGACGCTAGCATATCCAAGTTGAATAACTGACCCATGGATTCTTGGTGTCTTCGTTCGGTCTATTAGGGATACAACCCCGACAGCCACTATGATTGATGCATTATTACCATCTGGAATGTGCAGCTCACATGTTGTTAGAGGCTCGATAATGTCATCAACAGGGAAGCGCAACCCAGCATCACCTTGAATAACTAGTAGCTCCGTGGAAGCACAACTGCTTTTCATCTGACCAACGGGGCTAATGGTGACTCCCAGCGTCGATTGCATTTGACTCATTGCTAGCTACACTTGCCTCTTGATCTCTTCCTGCATTCTTGCCTCAAGAGATTTTTCTCGTTCACGTGATTCAAGCAATGCTTGTCGTGACTCATTAACAAATTGCTCCAATACACGGATTCGGTCTGCCTCCTCATCCTTCTTTCTCTGGCGGCTTCTGTAGGTATTCCTGTCTGCTGGGAATGCTTGTAGCCACGGAACCTCCCTATAGCCTCTTGTTCGACCACCGTGTTCAGGATTCTCTAGGGCATATGTCAATTCATCCTTTTCTCTGTTGGGCTTGAAAACACCACTATCAGCTTTTTCCCTAGCATGAGCTAGTCTCTGTGTTGCTCTCTCAATTTTTTGGCTGAAAATTAGCTTGCCAGTGTCTGGGTCTAGGCTTCCCCCATGAGCGTAGAACCAATTCTTCGCGCGTTGAGGCCAGTTCTTCTCTATTGTTTTAGGTATGATTCCCTTGGCAGTAATCTCTGCTTCTAGGTTCTGCCACTTGGGAATAGCACTCCTATAACCACCTGATCCCATGTGATGATGGTATTGCTTCTGTCGAGCATTCTGCTGATTCCTCATCACATATTCCTCACTCTCTTGAGATGTCTTGTATTGTACGAAGTCATCCCAATGGGACTCCAACTTGACAAACGCCTTAGCATTGAAATTCGGCGTTTCATTCTTCAAGATAAACTTTTTATACAATGTCTTCTTCCAACTCTGGAACAATGTTGCCATCTTCTTCATTGTCCAATCCCTCACTAGCTCCTTCAAAGCATCATCTGCTTGTAATGTGAAATGCTGAGTGATATCTCTCCAAGCTAGGTTCTTGTCACGATCAGATACAAAACTAACATTAGGAGCGAATATCTTCTGCTTCCATTCACAAGCACTAACTGGGATCCTATCCCTTAAAATGAACCCACATTGATTGACATATGTCTGAGCATGTGGTCCTAATGGATTGCCGGTGTCGGTGTCGAATTCTGATATTATGAAATGGCCCTCTAATGGCTTTTTTTGCCCTCGGACTTTCCTACTCTTGCCGGTGGTTGATGTAGATCCAGAGACTGGCTACATGAGTATAAACACAATGGTTAACAACAAATATACGTACGCATGCATCTATAAGAGATGATAGATAATCGAATATACCTCGCTAGTATTTTCTTGCGCGACAATTTATTGATCTTCAACCACCGGCATATTCAGGATATCATCATAATCAGCAAAGTACTGACTCGTGTCATCCACATTGGTGCCAGCGTTGATAATATTCGCCATTATGTCATCATTCAAGTTATCATCCGGAGCAGCCATTTGTATCTTCAAGATAACATATAGATAGAATTACTATGGCACATAACATAAGTACATGTGAAAACACATATAGAATTACTAAATCCAATTAAATATAATAACACATAATATTTCATAAGGATAAACAATAATAAGGTATAGGCTTTGGAATCAAATAAAAAACACTTTCGATCCAAAAAACATGGAAATAAGTACATGTATATATACATATAGAATGATACAATTTTCTCTCTCTCTCTCAACACATAGAATAAGTACATATGTATATATCTCTAGATATGCATGTGATAATGTAACACCCCAGGTGTTTGCCACCAGTTAAGCAATGGGTTTGAGCTAAAACATGGTATATTAAGTGATGATGAAGATGTCAAGGTCAAACCTATAGAAACGAGCCCCAACCTAAACTTGGATATTGCACCTTTTGCTCGCCTATAGACCCCTTTTCAAGATATATGCTTGGGTGGTGTGATTGGGATATCTTCATGTGTCTCACATCAATACCCATCTATATTGGATACTCGAAAAGTTTCATGAAGTTTAGAATCAAAAAGTCACATGAAATGATAAGTTATATCCTTATTGGAATGACTTTGCGAAGTGCTTGAATTGCACTATTAAGTGAATGAGAACATGAGATGTCAACCAAACCTTGCAACCTTGCCAAAATGACTCTAGATGAACTCTACAACAAAAGTCATGAAAGGTTCATGTTGGGCAAATGCCAAGAAAATGCTCCAATGGATAAAAAGGATAATTTAAGCTTCATCATGATCCTACTTTGGTCAAAGTAGAACAGCAGGTTCTATACCAGTTTTGAGGTTGGACCTTAAATGAAAGTTGTAGTCCATATCATGTAGAACAAACTTTGTTTTTGGACTAAGAGCTAGATCATCTTGGAAGTAAGTCAAATCGAGGTCACAAGATCAAATTTGCTGCTGATTTCAGCACTTAGAAATATTCTAAGTCTAGAATTCATCGACATCGGCATTGACGTCTCGCGTTCTCTGAAATTCATTAAGCAACTCAACTTGGTCCAAAGATAAAAGTTGGAGTGTACATGATGGAGATGAGCATGTATAAAGATGGCACTTGTTGGACTTCGTTTTGACCCTCAATTTGGGGCTTTTGTTCATCGCCGTCAATGCGTCGACACTATTAACTTGGAGCCTAATTACCCGCTGATCCAGAGCTCTAATGACTTGGCTCCTTAAATGAGAAATGTAGAGCAGTCCAAGGTGAGAAAACTTTGTTTTTGGCCCAAGGTCTGATTCAGCCCGGAAGTAGCCCAAATCGACTCCCCACGTCGGTCATACCGTCGCCCGCCACGTGCTCAGTAGAATGCCTCAAAGGACGCCGCGTGTCCGTGGACGTGGCCACCATTGCCGAGCTCACGCCCCACCTCCCTGCTCCATGCCAACGTGCGTCCTAGCGCCTCTGTGCTCTCTTGAATGGACGCCAGAGCCTCCTCTCATTCCTCACTCGCCTCCCCACTCCCTCTGCACCCCAGCGCCTCTCTCTGCTCTCCTGTTCGAGCGGCCACCATGGACAAGGTGTGGAGCTCCATGGCCGACCAGCAACCATCACCCTGCCGCCCCAACCAACTTTGTCCTCCTCTTCCTGGCCTCGCGTTGCTCCTCTGCGCCGTCTCCTCGGTCACGCGGTCACCTGCAGACAGCTGCCGCTGCCAGCAACGCTGGCCTGGCAAGGCTCTGTTGCGGCGCCGCTGCTGGCTGTAGCCGGCCAAGGCCAGGGCCAGGCGCGGCCACGGCGGTCCACGGCCAAGCCCCTGCACGCCTCTCTGTGGCCGCCGACGCCTCTCCAGCCAGCCAAAATCGGCCACCGGCCGGCCACTGGCCTCCTCTGTTCTCCACCCCGTCAAGGACCTCACGCGACAATTCGACGAAAGTCAAGGGCCTAGCTGCAATGTCATAGACTCATGTGAATAGTGCCGTAAGGACTGGTTTGTAATTATTTTGCAGGAACTTTGGAAATTCATAGTAAATCGTAGAAAATTCGTAAAATAGTAAATGAGGACTTTTTGGAATCCTTGTGAAATTGTCTATGCAGTGGATCTATAATATGGCATGTTTTAGTTTAAATAATTTGCGGTAAAAATAGATTTGTGCAGTAAGGTTGTAATGCTAGTTGAATTTGTTATTTTTCATAACTGTAGATCTAGGGCTCCAAATGAAGTGAAATTTTTGTGGCATGCTACTCATGTGATAGTTGATGTGTGGTAAAAATTTCATGAGTATTGGATGAAGTATGAGTGAGTTATTGGTTTATCTTGCTCTCACATGAATTCTTGCTTTAGCAACTTGTCTTTTTCATAGAGGTTGCTATACATATTCAAATGGAGTGAAATTTGTACAGTAGACTATTGAGAGGATATGTGAGCCACTGTAATTTTTGTAGAGTTTATTGTATACTTTTGGTATATGTTCATTAAGTCACCTTATTATCTAAAATAAATTAAGAAATGCATTAAAAGAATTTATTTGGTCATGGACACTAGGTTTTCTGGTGTTCTTTAGTCATGTGTGACATGTTGGTAAAGTTGGTTTTACCTAATTATGTATTTGCAACATAAGTTAATAATTATTTTCTTGCCGATGTGGTTTATGGACAGATCTGGGAACTTAGCAAAGTTCTTCATGATAATGTGCTTTGTTGTGAAACTTGTTTATACAAAAGTTGTAGATAATTCATGTATCTAGCTTCTATTAAAATTTGGTGTCATTTGGCCAAGTAGTTTAAGAGTTACAGCTGTTTAAAGTTGGGTTTCAGAAATGGCTGTTTTCTGTCAATTGTGGACCAGTTTCTGTAAATGGATATATTTGACTTAGTTAACTTGAGAATCATGCTAAGATGATTAAAGATGAATTGTAGAAAATTTCATAAGCTTTCTATAATGTCTTCTTGCAAGTCATTTGGATTTATGTAACTCCAGTTATAGCTAAATCTTGTAGCTGCTGTTTGCATGTCCAGAAATTGGCAGATTCCAATTATAGTGCTTGCTTGTATATTGTTAAGTGTGACGTATGCCTTGAATGATGACTGAGTTAGAGCACTTGAGATCTTGGGAAACTTGTGTCATGATTGGTGTTGTCGTCTTCTTTGCCATCTTAGCATGATAAATTGTGTGATGTTTAAGTTAAGCATCGCAAAGTACTTAAGTGTGTTAGTGTAAACTATGCTTGTCTTGCTTGCTATTTTGTGATGTGTCTCATGGTACTATTCTTCATATTTATGCACTTGCATATTGCATCTCATCTAGGTACGCTAGATGAACCACGTGAAGGACGTGATGTGGAGCCGAACTCGAAGATTTGGTTTGGTGAATCTATTTCGAAGATGGAAGGACTAAGCATGTGCTAGAACCGGAGATGTCACCAGGATGGTGCAAGCTAACTGAACTGACTTGTGTCGGATCCCAGGCAAGCCCCGGAGCATTCTAAGTCTCCTACTTTATAAAAGCAATTCTTTCTATACATATGAGTTTATCTATATTGTTGCATTAAGTTGTAGGAGTTGATTGAAACCGTTGATGCATTTATTACTATCCTTGACTACCTTACTACCTTGTTACCCTGTTAGGTTAGGATCGAATAACTGCTTAGCCTTGCTTAGACCGGTAGCGATCGGTGATATCCGGTCACCTACATTTATAGATGGTTACTGGAAGAATTTAGCTATGGAAAGAATGATATCCTGGAATTAACCATGCGTGATGGATAATTGGAGACCGGACGGAAAAGTTGGAGGCAACCAGATAGGGTTCTGGGGTGCTGTTAGTTTCCATCTGTGTCGATTAAGGACCGACCGTTGTTGGGCCTCGAGTCATGTTGAACGCATGCCTTACATTTAGCTGGCCGGATAAAGTACCTTCTGACCGCGAAGCTGGGAGATTTTTCGGGCCGAGTAGATTGCCCGCAACGCACTGTGCCGGAGCAGGTGTGGTAGGACACGGGGGCGGGATGATAAGACCAAAGTGCAGTCGGTCGGCCCCCGGGTACATGTGGTTCCTGGCAAACTCAAGATTCCTGGAAAGTTGACTCGGTGATCAATATCTCACTTTAGCGGGTGAGTGAGGTTTGTGTAAGGAATAAATCACCAGCTGGTTAGGAATCGATTCGAATCGCCATCGCTCCTGGATAGTGAGCACTTGACTCGAGTTACTACATCATAGTAATTATTATGGAACAATGATGGTTATCTGGATGGTATGAGATATGCTAAATCTAAATTGGCGCTTTCGGGAAAATGGAATGCCTATTTTCTATTACGCCGGATGCAAATTCTTGGTGGTTAGCACATTGGAGCAAGGGTGAAGAAGTTAGAAGTGAAAACAAGTTGATCGCGAAGATGCTGGCGTCGGTCAACCGACCGGACGCTGGATCCAAATGCACCGGACGCTGACTGCCTGCGTCCGGTCGTGCTAACATGGAGTGTAGCAGTAGCTGGAGAGTAACCGGACGCTGGTGCTGCGTCCGATCGCGTTCGACCGGACGCGTCCGGTCATGCTCGGGAGCTTACTGGAAACGACCGGACGCTGAGGGTCCAGCGTTCGGTCAGTTGAAGCTGCTGCGTCCGGTCAAGTCAAGTGACCGTTGGAACCGGGACACGTGGCCGTCTGCGGGCGACCGGACGCTGAGGTCCAGCGTCCGGTCAACACGACCGGAGCGTCCGGTCGGCCCGACCGTTGCCCAGTGAAGGGGTAACGGCTAGTTTAGCCCTTGGGGCTATAAATAGAAGTGGCCTCGGCCATGGCTGGTGTTGAGCACCTCAAGGGACTTAGTGTCCATGCTTGTGAGTGCTTGGGAGCCCTCCATCACACACATACTTGATAGCGATCATCCGATTGTGTGAGTGAGCGATTCTAGTGTGATTGCATCATGAGGTTGCATCAAGTGGCACTAGGTGGTCGTGTTGCAAGCCGGTGGTGCTTGTTACTCTTGGAGGTTGCCACCTCCTAGACAGCTTGGTGGTGGTCTCCGTCGAAGCCCGCAAGAAGCTTGTGCGGCGCTCCAGAGAAGTGCTTGTGAGGGGTACTTGTGCTCGCCCCGTGGGAGTCGCGAAGAGCAACTTTAGTAAAGCGTGTCATTGAGCTACCCTCACTCAAGGGGTAGGTTCTTGTGACGCCCGACGTGTGGGCTTAGCGGGTGATGCTAATTAGCCGCCGAACCACCAAGTGAGCGGTCGACACAACGGGGACTAGCGTGTTGGCAAACACGTGAACCTCGGGAGAAAAATCATCGTGTCAACCTTATTCTTCCCGTTGGTTTGCATCCCCGTTACACAAGCTTGCAATTACTTTTATACATATTAAGCTTGTGTAGTTGCTCTTGTAATTACATAGCTTGTGTAGCTAGCTAATTACCATCTTGCTTGTGTAGCATAGAAGTAGCTCCTTGCGTGGCTAATTTGGTTTTAGTAACCTTGTTAGTCACATTGCTTAGTTTGTGTAGGTAAGTATTTGCGCTCTCTAATTAGGCGTTGGTTGCCTTGTTATTGAGCATTGCTAGTGAGCTTAGTTAGCTTTGTGCTTTTGCTTACTAGCATGTGTAGGAGCTCCCTTGTTACTTAAAGTACTAGTGGCATAGGTTTGTGTAACCTTGCTCCTAGAATTGTTTAGGAGAGCTCTAGCTAGCCCGGCACCTTAGTTGCTTTATTAGTATCTTTGCAAGGTGCTAGTGAACATATATAGAGGGGTGTAGTCTTGGCTAGACCGATTGTTTTAATTCCGCATTTATATCGGTTAGCCGACGCGATTAATTTTAGAAAAGACTATTCACCCCCCTCTAGTCCGCCATCTCGACCCTTTCATCGGCTGGTAAGCCGAGCCGGGACTAAAGGGGTCCCGGCTGGTAACACCAACTGGGACTAAAGATCCTTTAGTCCCGGCTGGTAAGCCGAGCCGGGACTAAAGGGACATTTAGTCCCGGCTCGGCTTATCAGCCGGGACTAAAGGATCTTTAGTTCCGGTTGGTGTTACCAGCCGGGACTAAAGGTATTTTTGGGTGGGCAACTCCGCCCACCCTTTAGTCCTGGTTCCTGGCCTGGGCCGGGACTGAAGGCCTGAAATTTTTGCAGCCCGCCAAAGTGTTGTTTTTTCATTAAGGACTGTAGATCTTGATGAGCTGCTCAAATGAGACACTAAATGACCTCAGATGAAAAATCTCTGAATACCAAGTTTGATCATCTCAGTAAGATCTACAATTGTTACATAGCTCATTTTTCCATTTGAGAAAGTTTTATCAAACACTAGTCACAAATTCTTGAATCTCATATAGACTTTTTAAAACTATGTCACACACTTGTGAAATTTGAACTACATTTTGTTCAAACTTTCTCAAATGAAAAAATAGCCTATATAAGGATTGTATATCTTGATGAGCTAAACAAACTTGGTATTCAAAACTTTTCAATTGGAAATAATCTAGGGTTCCGAAAACTAGTTTGTAGGCGTCAAAATTTAAAAATCACAAATTTGAACCGTCCAAACTATCTCAAATGGAAAGTTGACCAAAACAACAATTGTAGATCTTGATGATTTTAACAAACTTGGTACTCAAAACTTTTCAATTTGAAGTCATTTAGAGTTCAGAATACTAGAGTCAAACTATTGTTTTTTCATTTGACCAAATTTGACTTGGTCAAACTTGCTCAAATGAGACACTAAATGACCTCAGATGAAAAATCTCTGAATACCAAGTTTGATCATCTAAGCAAGATCTACAATTGTTACATATCTCATTTTCCCATTTGAGAAATTTTTATCAAACACTAGTCACAAATTCTTGAATCTCATATAGACTTTCTAAAACTATGTCACACACTTGTGAAATTTGAACTACATTTTGTTCAAACTTTTTCAAATGAAAAAATGGCCTATATAAGGATTGTATATCTTGATGAGCTGAACAAACTTGGTATTCAAAACTTTTCAATTGGAGATAATCTAGGGTTCCGAAAACTAGTTTATGGGCGTCAAAATTTAAAAATCACAAATTTGAACTGCCAAACTATCTCAAATGCAAAGTTGACCAAAACAACAATTGCAGATCTTGATGATTTTAACAAACTTGGTACTCAAAACTTTTCAATTTGAAGTCATTTAGAGTTCAGAATACTAGAGTCAAAGTGTTGTTTTTTCATTTGACCAAATTTGACTTGGTCAAACTTGCTCAAATGAGACACTAAATGACCTCAGATGAAAAATCTCTGAATACCAAGTTTGATCATCTCAGCAATATATACAATTGTTACATAGCTCATTTTCCCATTTGAGAAAGTTTTATCAAACACTAGTCATAAATTCTTGATTCTCATATAGACTTTCTAAAACTATGTCACACTTGTGAAATTTGAACTACATTTTGTTCAAATTTTCTCAAATGAAAAAATGACCTATATAAGGATTGTATATCTTGATGATCTGAACAAACTTGGTATTCAAAACTTTTCAATTGGAAATAATCTAGGGTTCCGAAAACTAGTTTGTAGGCGTCGAAATTTAAAAATCACAAATTTGAACCGTCCAAACTATCTCAAATGGAAAGTTGACCAAAACAACAATTGTAGATCTTGATGATTTTAACAAACTTGGTACTCAAAACTTTTCAATTTGAAGTCATTTAGAGTTCAGAATACTAGAGTCAAAGTGTTGTTTTTTCATTTGACCAAATTTGACTTGGTCAAACTTGCTCAAATGAGACACTAAAGGACCTCAGATGAAAAATCTCTGAATACCAAGTTTGATCATCTCAGCAAGATCTACAATTGTTACATAGCTCATTTTCCCATTTGAGAAAGTTTTATCAAACATTAGTCACAAATTCTTGATTCTCATATAGACTTTCTAAAACTATGTCACACACTTGTGAAATTTGAACTACATTTTGTTCAGACTTTCTCAAATGAAAAATGGCCTATATAAGGATTGTATATTTTGATGAGCTGAACAAACTTTGTATTCAAAACTTTTCAATCGGAGACAATCTAGGGTTCCGAAAACTAGTTTGTAGGTGTCGAAATTTAAAAATCATAAATTTGAACTGTCCAAACTATCTCAAATGGAAAGTTTACCAAAACAACAATTGTAGATCTTGATGATTTTAACAAACTTGATACTCAAAACTTTTCAATTTGAAATCATTTAGAGTTCAGAATACTAGAGTCAATGTGTTGTTTTTTCATTTGACCAAATTTGACTTGGTCAAACTTGCTCAAATGAGATACTAAATGACCTCAGATGAAAAATCTCTGAATACCAAGTTTGATCATCTCAGCAAGATCTACAATTGTTACATAGCTTATTTTCCCATTTGATAAAGTTTTATCAAACACTAGTCACAAATTCTTGATTCTCATATAGACTTTCTAAAACTATGTCACACACTTGTGAAATTTGAACTACATTTTGTTCAAACTTTCTCAAATGAAAAATGGCCTATATAAGGATTGTATATCTTGATGAGATGAACAAACTTGGTATTCAAAACTTTTCAATTGGAGACAATCTAGGGTTCCGAAAACTAGTTTGTAGGCGTCAAAATTTAAAAATCACAAATTTGAACCGTCCAAACTATCTCAAATGGAAAGTTGACAAAAAAAACAATTATAGATCTTGATGATTTTAACAAACTTGGTACTCAAAACTTTTCAATTTGAAGTCATTTAGAGTTCAGAATACTAGAGTCAAAGTGTTGTTTTTTCATTTGACCAAATTTGACTTGGTCAAACTTGCTCAAATGAGACACTAAATGACCTCAGATGAAAAATCTCCGAATACCAAGTTTGATCATCTCAGCAAGATCTACAATTGTTACATAGCTCATTTTCCCATTTGAGAAATTTTTATCAAACACTAGTCACAAATTCTTGATTCTCATATAGACTTTCTAAAATTATGTCACACACTTGTGAAATTTGAACTACATTTTGTTCAAACTTTCTCAAATGAAAAATGGCCTATATAAGGATTGTATATCTTGATGAGCTGAACAAACTTGGTATTCAAAACTTTTCAATTGGAGACAATCTAGGATTTGCATCGTTGTATCATGCGGGCACAACAGTGATTTTTTTCTTGATGTATGACCCTTGGTTATGATCTTGTCGTAACCATGGAGTGTCTTCATCATTTAACATGATGCTTGGATCTTTCTTCACTATGAAGGATGGAATTCGGATATTTCTTTCATAATCTTCTGACATGTCTGACTTGTCTTCAATTCCCACTATATTTATTTTTCTAGAAAGAACTATGTGGCGCTTTGGCTCATTGATCATTGAGTTGATATCTTCGTTTTTCCTCTCTTTGATTTTATAGACATGTCTTTCACATAGAACATCTGACTCACATCGACAGCAAGGACGAATGGTTCGTCTTTGTACCCAATATTGTTGAGGTCCACTGTTGTCATTCCATACTCTTTGTCGACTGTTACCCCTCCTCCGGTCAGCTTCACCCATTGGCACCGGAACAAAGGGACTTTAAAATTAGGTGTGTAGTCTAGTTCCCATATATCTTCTATGCGGCCATAATATGTTTGTATATTCCCATTTGGATCTGTGCCATCTATGCGAACACCACTATTTTGATTGGTGCTCCTTTTATCTTGGGCAACTGTGTAAAATGTATTCCCATTTATCTCATACTCTTGGTACGTGAGGATATGCCATGATGGTTGCCTAGCCAACAAATACAGTTGCTCATCAATATTGTCATCGCCTTGACATTCTTTTCGCAACCAACCACTGAAACTTTCCATGTGCTGACGCCTAATCCAAGCTTCAGTCTTCCCTGGAAACTTGGATCGTAAGAACTCCTTATGTATCTCGATGTACGGATGCACCAATGACGAGTTCTGAAGAACTGTGTAGTGTGCTTTATTGAAATAATTGTTTCCCATGCCAATATATGTTTTTTTCCTAAAGTTCCTTTACCACTGAGTCTCCCCTCGTGTCGCGATTCGGGAACGCCAATCGGAACAAGGTCAGGAATAAAGTCAACACAGAACTTAATTAACTAAGCCTGGCTACAACGTAAGCAATCCCAACTATCACTAAACAAACTAAAACTACAATGCACTTCAGTAACATAATTATTTCGTGATCGTACGCAACTAAAACAGACAAATCATTCTTCTGTTGAATATCAATAAGCTTCTCCTGCTGGCTCACTATCTCATCATCAGCAGCCGCTACCTCAAGCGCACCCAAATTCTGCACGTATGTAGCATAATCTTCCTCCTAGTACCAATCATCGCATCCATTGCCCTCCCACTGAAATTAAAGCCAAAAAATATTTAGTCAAAAATATTCAAGAAAAGCAGGTCAATTAGCCATAATTATAAAATGCGTAAGAAACTCACATCGCGATCCGAGCACTTGTAGAAAACACGACCCTTGTTGGGTCCCTGTCTCTTGACTCGGTACTCCATCACAATCTTCTGCTTACACTTGCCGCAGATAATGAGAGGGAGTTATGGCCTCAGTCGTTTCGCAACCGAACGAGAGGCCGAGGATCCGGTATCAGTTGTCATCTACTTTCTATACTTATTTTTGCAAACTAGTGTAAATTTCATATTTTCTAAAATGATATATTTAAACAAAACTAGTACGGATTTCACATGTTTTAATAAATAACCATCCGTACTAGTTGACCTTGCTTACGTGATCATCTCGGCCAGCATTTCTCCACCGGACGGCACCGTACTTGACCAAGGAAGAGCTCCGATTCTACGAGAAAAGGAACACGGTCTTCCACGACCGTTGCCGCTCTCCCTCGTAGAATCAAAGCTCCTCCTTGACGTCCGTTACCGCTCGACAGAGAACATGTTGGTCGAGCTGAACACGGTCCGCAAGTTCAACTAGTATGAATTTTCTATATTTTTCTAACTATTTACTAAGTCTTTCATTTCATGGAAAATTTAATTCTAAAAAATAAAAGGCATGATTTCTAAGTAGTTCATTTCATGGAAAAAATAATTCTAAGTGGCCTGCTCGATATCGGCGAGCTCGCGGACGTTTAGGTTGCCGATGATAGTAACATTTGTAAATGATATTTGTAGGTATGAAGTTATCAAATATCCATCAAATTATAGCTCAAAAACATGTTTCAATAAATAACCATCCGTACTAGTTGACCTTGCTTACGTGATCATCTCGGCGAGTATTTCTTCACCGGACGGCACCGTACTTGGCCAAGAAAGAGCTCCGATTCTACGAGAAAGGGAACACGGTCTTCCACGACCGTTGCCGCTCTCTCTCGTAGAATCAAAGCTCCTCCTTGACGTCCGTTACCGCTCGGCAGAGAACATGCTCGTCGAGCTGAACACGGTCCGCAAGTTCAACTAGTACGAATTTTCTACAATTTTCTAACTATTTTCTAAGTTTTTCATTTCATGAAAAATTTAATTCTAAAAAATAAAAGGCATGATTTCTAAGTAGTTCATTTCATGAAAAAAATAATTCTAAGTGACCTGCTCGATATCGGCGAGCTCGCGGGCGTTTAGGTTGCCGAGGATAGTAACATTTGTAGATGACATTTGTAGGTCTGAAGTTATCAAATATCCATCAAATTATAGCTCAAAAAACATGTTTCAATAAATAACCATCCGTACTAGTTGACCTTGCTTACGTGATCATCTCGGCGAGCATTTCTCCACCGGACGGCACCGTACTTGGTCAAGGAAGAGCTCCGATTCTACGAGAAAGGAAACATGGTCTTCCACGACCGTTGCCGCTCTCCCTCGTAGAATCAAAGCTCCTCCTTGACGTCCGTTACCGCTCGGCAGAGAATATGCTCGCCGAGCTGAATACGGTCCGCAAGTTCAACTAGTACGGATTTTCTACAATTTTCTAACAATTTTCTAAGTTTTTCATTTCATGGAAAAATTAATTCTAAGATCACGTAAGCCACCGGGGACGAGGATGGCGCGTGCTCCAGCGAGGATGAGCGAGGCGTGATTTTGATGAACTAATTTAACTTTTGTTTATCCAAACATATATGCAAATCATCATGTGATTTTGAGCTAAAAATGACATATAAAATCATAATAAAGTCCAACATATAAAGTTACACATGCATCTACATTGCAAAATGAGATATCGCAAAATGAGATAAACTACTGAAAAAACATAAGAGGATTAACTTTGTTACCTCCAAAATCGAAGAGCAACACCAATGGAGGAGGAGAGAGGAAGAACAACAGCAAGCTGAAGAACAGCTGATGAAGAAGAATTTAAAGGGAGCCGATTAGAAGAAGGGACGACGGTTTCGAGCAGCAGTGATGACTTGGAAACCAAGAGGCATGTGCAATTAGAGTGCGACTGCATGAGTAATCCATCAGTTACAAAAATTTGGCGGTGGGCAGGGACAGAAGATGGGCGGATAGTCTGTCTTTTCGGTGAGATGAACATGAACGGATGGATTTAGCTGATAGTACAAATTAGATGGCTTAGATTAGTTCACTACTAGAGAACAGACTTTAGAACGATGTTCCAATTTAGCAGGGACCTTTAGTCCCGGTTAGTATTAACAACCGGGACTAAAGGGTCCTTTACTCCCGGGGACAAAAAAAAAAATTGCCGAGGCTAATGCCAAATTGGAACATCGTTCTAAAGTCTGTTCTCTAGTAGTAAACTAATCTAAGCCATCTAATTTGTACTATCAGCTAAATCCATCCGTTCATGTTCATCTCACCGAAAAGACAGACTATCCGCCCATCTTCTGTCCCTGCCCACCGCCAAATTTTTGTAACTGATGGATTACTCATGCAGTCGCACTCTAATTGCACATGCCTCTTGGTTTCCAAGTCATCACTGCTGCTCGAAACCGTCATCCCTTCTTCCAATCGGCTCCCTTTAAATTCTTCTTCATCAGCTGTTCACCTCCACCCTCCCTCAGTTGCATGTAGTAGCAGCGTGTGTGCACCATGCCCAGGTCCTCCGTTGCCGTCGAATCGGAAGGCATAGGGTTCTGTCCTTTCGGAATTCGGAGAGAGCAGGAAGCCGCCTCATCAACTCCAGTGTGCCGTGAGAACCCTGCCACACGCTCTCCCCACCGCACAGGCTTCGCTAGCGCGGTTTCCCCACCACGTGCAATGTCCGGCACGAGAATCCTGCCATGCAGCCTCGCCATGACCTCCGATGGCCTCTCGCCATCCACACGGATGCTGTAGGCCGTGCAAAGGCTAAGCAACACCAGTTTGCTTTGGATATGAGATGAGAGAGCATATGAGAAAGGTAATGGGAAATGGATGAGATCGTGTAGGAGGTAATAAGGTTGCTTTTGGCTGGAGTCCAGCATGTGATACCAGAGCTGGAAGGCGATTAATCAATAGTTGCCACGGATGTGCCTAAAATAATCCCATGTTTAATAACGAGCACTGAGCAGAGGAGGGTTCTTCATATAATATCATGTCCGTACATAAATTGGACGAGACAAGAAACTGACTCTTAGTATTTTCTGTTAGCATACATTGTATGTATATACGATCGTATTTATTCATTTATTTTGTAAGGGAAAATGAGTCGCTGTGGTGACGTCACATATCCTCATGTCAACGTAGCCATGCATGGACGCGCCGGCCACCGTGCACCAGGTCACCAACGCCTGGTACTTGCCAAGCTTGATGCTGGAGGTCTCATGTTGCTGGAGGCTACTAAGCACGAGGTCATATGTTGCTGGACCTGGATGTCTTGTCATAGGAGATGATGTGGAGCAAGGCGGCAGCGAAGGTGGTGCCGCACCTTGAAGCCATGCGCGTTGATGAGGCGTGACGAGCGAGCTGTCGCGGCTGCTACCGTGGAGGTGGTCGTGGAGCGTGCCATGGAGATCGTGAACTCGAATACCTGGATGCACACGTTGCAGAAGCCCAGCAGTTGCACCAGGTTGCGATGGTTGATACATACATCATCGAAGTCCTCTTCGAACTAATGTTAGATTTGCGGGGCGAGCAGGGCGATTAGTTTGCGGGCGGGGCAATCAGTGGGACAATACCACGATAACAATATATAGGTTTTTTTATTGTAGAGATAGAGATATATCTTCTTTTAGCCATACTATTTGTCTTTGATGAGATAAAATAATTAATTAATCTACGATGGGCTCATGGGCATACAAAATTCAAAAGGAAAATTAAATATTTTCACCAATTATCATACTAATATTAAAGATAATTTATTTGATTTTTTTAGGAGGATGATATCACTCTCATTTTTTTTTCTAATTTAGCACATGGCCCTTATGATTTATCGCTCTCATTTATTTTTCTAATTTAGCACATGGCCCTTATGATTTAACCAGATTGGAGGACTGGCCTGTTCTAGATTGTTGCGTCCCGTGCTGCATGTCTATGGCTGCCGCCTAAAGAGGCACGACTGCCCGATGCCAAGCGCGTGCTATCTGCCATCACGCAGATCGCCTGTGCTGGCGCTGGCGATCATCCGCACTTTTTCTCCATTCTCCGGCCTCTGTGACTGAGTCCCTTCCCATTACACTTCACGCAAAATTCTACTTATGACCGGCTAATTGCTTGGTGCTTTGGTGATTAGTCGTTGAGTGTATTGTTTGTCTTTTTATTAGGTGGCCATTATTTGTTCCGACTCCACAGGAGCGCTTGAGGGAAACTGCTTTGGTGATTAGTCGATAAGTATATTGTTTGTCTTTTTATTAGGTGGTCATTATTTGTTCGGACTCCACGGCAGCGCTAGCGGGAAACTGACGCAGGCACAGTTAGGCGATGGAGCCTTCTCTGGCGCGGACTCTGTGGCAGCAAGGAGACGAAGTCGCGGGAGCGGGGGCAAAGAGGCGCGCAGACGATACCCTTAGTTATTTTTTTAGGTGTAGAGATTACGTGCCTTTGTTGATGGAGTCCGATGGACAATGTATTGTTTTATTCCAGGTAGTTTGATTTCCACTTTTTCATCTCCTTCTCTATATGTTTATCAATTACTTTAAAAAGTCATGTATAACGTTAGAAAATGTATATATTGCATTTTAATACTTCAGGTTTTTTTCATGAATTTCTGAGCTGTACAATAGCCAGTTGCTTATATTTTCAAATTATACTTAAAAATTCTAAATACATTGTGCTTAGTAATAATAACATGAGAGCCATTGCCCATTTCCACATCAACGGGCGGAGAATTCTTCTAGGTATACTAATGGTCACCGGCACTAATGTAAAATTCTACCATGCCATGGAGCCACGGCACGCACAGAACTTCAGCGGACACAATCAATGCCTACTCATTTTCCAAATTTCAGTATTTTGAACCCAGGTATTTTGCACGCCAATTCGATTTTCAACCTTAATCTTTAAAACCGGATACTGAACGTGTCTTCCTTGCTGATTTCAAAGGTTGTTTTTTGTCTTATAAAAAAATGATAGCTATTATTTTTAAATAAATAAAAAATACGAAACTAGTATCAATTTACTCTAGTAGTAACATTATATATATGTTTGTGATCTATTTAGAGTTATTTAGAATTAATTTATTTTTGTTGCTATTGTTTTATTGTTCGTAGTCATGCTTATTATTTATTTATTTAAAACAAATCAGATCTAAATAAAGCACAGATAGACAAATAACATTTTTAGGAAAAAAATTGGTGCTAGTTTCATATTTTTCTGATTTATTTATGATTTAAAACAAATTTGTTATGGATTATTAGATATTAAACTAGATTTTTATTATGTCTAAAAATAGAAAAACACCTTTGAAAATAGCTAGAGGACTAAACTCATCCGATTTCAACAGTTAGAGGACCTTCAATATCCGATTTCGTAATTTAAGGTTGAAAAATGAACTTATGCCTTATGGTTACGATTGGTGTTATATCTATTTCCGAACCAAAACATCTCATACAGTGAAGAGTGACCCTCTGACTTTATGCATGCAAAAACAAACAGATTTTCTTTGTGCGACAAATTTTGAATACTATAAGGTCTTTCTTTATGGGGCCAGGGACTACAAGGCCTCTCAGCAACTCAGCATCCGTTTCCGGAATCTGTACCAAGTTCTTTCACATCAAGTCAGTGTTCATCGACTGAAAGATGAATAATTGACCGTGTATAACTGTATAACACATTTTCTAAGGCACTGACAATTGCACAAACAAAAAGACATGCTCCCCTCTGTGGCAGGCCCAACCCCAGCTCACAGAGTCACAGCTGTGGAATAGACTTTGTACACTGCTGCCTAGCTCTCCAGCTAAACTGCACGGTTCACTTGTAGTAAAAATGCATAACGTGCAGCACCTTCTGTTGATTGAACTTTCTAAGATGTAGTGAAACCAAGAATGTATCTATCATGAAATGGCAACATTGCCAGGTTCAAATTTTGAAGAGAACAGCTGCTGTCTGACTCAGCACGACTATCTTAATACACACATCATTACATTTGGACTAAACCTACTCTAACAGATATCAGAAATTGTGCCATTATCCAGGAATAATATTATCTTATGGTGCACCGAAACTTTGGAGTACATTCAACAAGAGGCCCAAAGAAACACTTTTGAAGGCTCAATCTAGCCTCAGCAGACTATATACAGACAATGCAAAACCACAAAACTAATAATAGCAACATGGGCAATGTTAGGTGCAAAGAAGTGGCAGCAGAAGTGCGAACTGCGAGAGGAAACAAACAATTGTCGACAGATGGATCAACAGTAGTTATCAAACCTAGGCCATTGCAGTAGCAACTATCCTCATTCTGATCATGCTGCTGGTAGTAGTTGTTGAACGCATACGACACATTACCAGGCCAGGCAAGACCTGAGCAGGAGCCACCAGGTAACAGAGAAGTGCAGTCGCCATTGGAGCAAGCTGACGAGAAACTAGAAGAAACATTGGACAAATCCTTGTTGTTGTCTACCACACACCATTTTGATGGAAGGTAATTGACATCAGGGGCATTCTTGAGTGATTTAGGACCTTGACCTATGTTGGCATAGTACTTTGCCTGGCCATCAAAGGTAAAAATGCCATGGTGCCTTTCATAACCTCCACTAGCTATACTCCGTTGATCTTCATCTAAAAGACTGAGGAGATACATCTCAATTGGAGGGACTTTTGGGCGAAGTGGAGTCCCAGACTTTTTGGCCAGGTGGTTGACTAGGCCAGTCATGAACGATTGAGCAGTAGCAGGAGTTGCATTCACAGCTCCATCTGTAGGCCATCCTGCTCTCCCAATAATGATGTCCATGTCACTGAAGCCAGCTTTGGTTAGAGAAGTAACCAGAGCATCTATGCTTGCATCAACGTAGTTGTCATACTTGTTTTGACCATCTTTTACAGGATGAGACAATAGTTGGAAAAGGTAATAGTCCAATGACATATTTTTGTTGTGTTGAAAGCTCAAAAATGGATCCAGCTCGACCATAAATGGAGAACTGCTGTTAGCAAGAAATGAGAGGAGATCTGCCATGGTCTTGTTAACATCAGATCTGAAGCTAGCTTTCGAGGGCAGGGTAGATGCATTCTGGAATGTGTCAGCACTACAAGGTACTAGCACCTTCATTTTGCCAGACAATTTTGCATGGACTAATGCTTGTTGAATATTTTCTGCTGCACGAACTACAAAAGGATGAAAATTTTGTCCATGACGTAGAACAAAGGGCTCATCTCCAACAACAATATACCTGTAAAGTCAATTTGTTTGTCAATTTAAAAATATTATTAAAGATAAAATTAAAAACAGACTTGCAACATAGATGCACATACAGATTGAACACAAATAATGGCATCATTTAATGCATGATTCACTTCACCTATGCAGTGGGATATACAATGTCCTCATGATACTTGCTCTATAACACACTGCAAATTGATTTTTTGCACAAATGAAACATAATCACCTGCACAAAAGGTACACAGCACTAAAGACCCAACTATGTACTCTTTTCAGCTGTTTAGGGTCTAGGCTTTGACATAGCAGTGGACGTAAAATACATGCTCTATTATTCTGCTACTTTTGAACCTGGTATACGAAATGAAGAATATCAAAAGATAACCTAAATGTCCTCCCAGGTTCCAAGTTGTAACCTAGGAGGATTACATTCATATTCTGCCCATTGAAGTTCTTCGAAATGGTAAATTCCACCTCCAATTGTTTACTTGGTCTAGATAAAAGTCACTGTAGCATCCCTCAATTGCATTCACCAATGAGAAACCTAGCAGAGCTCACAGGATCTAGAATTCCGTAATGAATACACCTGTCACTACCAACATATCAGTAGTGACATTTTGTGGATTTTTCAGTATTTCATTTCACAGAAAAGGTTCTCCAGGAACTACTACCTAGTTATAAGAAAATTCCAGTGAACTATTGCAACAGAGGCAGAAGCACCAAGTTATCAACTGAAGCCAACTAATACATTCAGTAATGAAATGGTTCCCTTCTTCGATTCAGATTGATCAGCCACACAGCCGACATATAATATCCAATCTGATTGTAGAAATAAGGTAACAAATGCACAGGCAGCACAGCCCACTTTTCCGTGGGATCCAGCCATCCACAGTAGAACTGCAGTGACTACTGTAACGGGTTGTGAGTACGAAGACTGCAGTCATATTGATTAATCGAGTCAATTGGAAGTCAACTGTGCCGAAATGGTCGTTTTCTGTCGACATGAGAATTAGGTCAACTAAAACCAACATCCGTGCATCGGAAGGGAGCTCTTACTCGAACCGCACGCTGGAGGAGTAACGGGTGACATTGTCGTGGACCCACGCGGCGGCGGCCTTGGTGGAGGAGGCGAGGGGCCGGAGCAGCGCGTCAGGGACCCCGACGCTGACGGCGATGCCGGTGCCTGCGAGCGCCGCGAGCGCGTCGGAGGAGGCGGCGGCGAGGCGGACGCGGGGAACGGAGTTGGGGAGGAGGAGGCCCCGTACGACCTGCGCCGCCGGGAGCGAGTGGGAGGACGCGAAGCCCCAGTTCACACCCACCGCGGAAGCCGGCGGTGGCGGCGCCATGGCGAGGAGGAACAGGAGGAGGCCAGGTACGAACGGCCGCAGCGAGCGGAGGCGACTGGAGCTGGACAGCATTGCCTCGTGTTCCGTGCGCGCTGTAGGCCACCGGGCCTTGTCAGTAGTAGTCACTAGTGCGGCTATGCCGTGTGCGGTGTGCCGTTTGCAGTTGCGCCGGCCTCTCAGGCTTTTTGCCTCGGCCCTCTTTCTTCCCGTGCTACCGTGGGCAGACGACTAGGCGGAGCTGAATATACTCTTGTTTTCCCTACCAAATCTCAACATTTTCATAAAGTAAATTTCTCACGAAATACAGTAATTTGAAGTTGAACATGAGGTTTTTTAGGAGGACAGAAAGTTGACACGAGTTTTTCTATTCTCTGGACCCTCCACGCTATAGTGTATTAATGTTGTGGTCGATCTACAAAGATACTAAGACTTGGTTCTTCTTTTAGATCGCACCATTTCTTAATTTTTCATTCTTATATGGCTAGGCAAGTCGCCGTCCTCCTACTAGCTGCTCCATGTGTCGCTCTTATGAAAATCATGGTGATCAAACTTTCTCAATTTTAACTAGATTTGTAGAAAAATATGTACAACAATAAAATTATTATAAAAATATATTCAATGATATATCTAATGATATTAATCAAATACAATAAATATTAATATTTTATTAAATATATTTGGTCAAAGTTAAAAGTGGTTGACTTTTTGAAAGCGAGAACGACTCTTTTTTTTTAGAGATAGAGAGAGTAGGGTTAAAAACAATGGAATATATATCCCATCTCATTTTGTTTCTTTTTGTCCCTCTCATTTTGTATTTATAAGATCGAGAAAGAAGGATGAATGTAGCCGAGAGCACTGAAGCGAGATTCGAAATCGAAGAAAGTGTATCCCACCCGTTGCATCTGTGCAAATCGAAAAAGTTCAATAAATATTACTCCCTGAATTCATATTTGCAAAGACATTCTAACAAAAGTTGCTTTCACATCTCTCCTGCCTCCAACAACTTATAAGTATCTTGTTCAACACTTTGGATAGCTAGCTCTCCTTTCTATCCTTGGCGTGGGAGAAATCATCTAATAGAGAATCTAAATATTTAGAGATCTAATTGAAAAAGCTGTTGGAGAGATTTTTCTCTCTTCAAAATCTCTATTCCTAACAATACAAAAGGATATAAAGAAATTCCTGAAGCTATTCTCGGAAACAAGTGTTCTAAATTCACTCGAGAACAACTCCTGATCAAACTATGCACAAAGGACCATTCATGATCAAATGGTGCACAAAGGACTTTGGATAAGTTCAAATACACTTTATGTTTAGTCTTTTTTTGTTGAAAAATAAGGCATTTTCATATTTATTTTAATCCATAAAAATAACGCAACAAAAAGGAGAGTAAAATCATGAATAAGAAGACAGAAACAATTCATGGCAAATGTTAACATGATGATAATACAAACCATAGAACCAAAACATATGTGAAACATTGTTTTACATAGCTGGAGCATCACAGACATGATTATAAATATAAATGATGTGTTCTCAAATATGAAGATCATGATGATCACAAAAATAAAAGGAACCAGAAAACCAGTACTAGCATAATCATCCAAATCAATCAAACAGAACATGTTGAATGTGAAAACAGTATTGCCTAGGAACATCATGATATTGATAATGAAACTCAGAAGAGGGTGAAGAAGATTGTACCCTGCGGCGGAGCCGCTCGCACCAGGAAAGGCCATGTTGGTGCTTTGTTGTTGTAGTCGTCCCGGTCGATGCAGTGCAGACAAGGACGCCGTGAAGAAGCACCGCTACTGGTTCACCAGCGAGTAGTCGTGCCTGACACTCCCCAAAAACGTAATCGCCCGTCTTCACCCGAGCAGGTGAAGCCCACGACGGAGACACGTTCCGGAGGCCTACTCTTCCATCTCTGGTGCTCGCCGGAGGTGGAACGGGAAGAACTTGCGCTGCTGGAAAGTGGTGTACTTCGCCAAGAGATGTTAACCGAGAGGGGAGGATTTGTTTTATAGGCCAGAGACTGCGGTGGGAGAGACGGAGACGGAGAGCCAGGAGTCACGGGAGAAACTCCTCCAATCAATTGCAATCAATTCGGGAGTTACCAGAAACTCCTCCAATCAATTCCAATCAATTCGTCAGTTTCAAAAATAAAGGCCTCGCCCGCCCGTCCGCCCGCCCGCCTGCCTGCCTGCCTGCCTCGCCTCGCCTCGCCACGCCACGCCACGCCACGCCACGCCCACGCCCACGCCCACGCGCACGGGCACGGGCTCGGGCCGGGCTGGGCGGCGGCGGCGGCGGCGCGCGCGCGCGCGTGTGGCACCCAGGTGATCCTCTTTTACTTCTCAAATAGATCGGCCAAGGACCAAGTATTTAAGTAGAGTCGCCTCTCGATTAAATTCCCATATGGTACAAAACCATTAATGCACATGTACGGACCATAGAGTTTAATAGAGTTATTAAATAAATGGGCCAAGCCCATAATATCTAACAATCCCCACCAAACTCTAGGGTACGCAGTTTGGAGTTCTCAGAACCACATTCCTTTTATATATCAGTGTTTCGATGGAGACTGTTAAGTTGAACATCCATCTAGAAAGCTAGCTACACTCATCCACAACTGAACAATGGACAGAACCTTGAATTGACAGTTTTGTGCGAGATGAGTTTCACATAGCCTCTTAACTGATACTAGGCTGCCAAGTGCCTTCCCTCTGTTTGAAGCATATAAGTCACACTTCGAGGCCTTTTCATGAGCATCTAGAGATTACCCACATCTCATAGATTGTGACTAGCAATCGAGCTCATATAGGTGTGTTCCTTATAGGATGTTCTGTAGGACAACATCCCCGCTATACCAAGCCGCTCGGATCACATTAAGAACTTAATCATCCTGCCTAACAGTATTGGAGAGATGGTGCATCTCCAACAAACTGAGCTATAATCTAAGGGGTCTCTCCCTCAGTCAATCAACAGCTTGTTTCGCCATCCTAATTCACGGGATCTCCGATCACATAGGATAGGTTACTACTGTTGATGGCTCTATGTGGGTCTCAAACCCAGTTCCCTCGACGCACCTTCTATCACATTGCGTGACAGACCCTTAGTGAATTGATCTGCCAGATTATTTGATGTATGGACATAGTCCAATGCAATTACTCCGGAGTTTCTCAGTTTTCTGACAGTCTTCAAACGTCTCTTCACATGCTTTGTGGACTTCATGTTATCCTTAGAACTATTTACCTTAGTGATCACAGTTTGATTATCACAGTTCATGGAAATTGCCGGGATTGGTTTCTCAACAATCGGCAAATCCATTAGGAGATCACGGAGCCACTCTGCCTCAGCACTAGCGGTATCCAATGCAGTCAGTTCTGCTTCCATTGTAGACTTCGTTAAGATAGTCTGCTTGCAAGACTTCCAAGAAACAGCACCACCTCCAAGTAGAAACACGTATCCACTCGTGGCATACAACTGATCCGCATCAGAAATCCAATTAGCATCACAATAACCCTCTAGTACCCTCGGATACCCGGAAAAGTGAATGCCGTAACTCATTGTCCCTTGCAAATAGCGTAGCACTCTCTCAAGAGCATTCCAGTGAGTATCTCCCGGATTTGACACAAACCGGCTCAGTTTGCTTACAGCGAACGAGATATCAGGCCTGGTTGCGCTAGCTAGGTACATAAGAGAACCAATTATCTGTGAATATCTCAATTGGTCTCTTGCAATTCTGTGATTTTTCCTCAAATGAACACTTGGATCGTACGGAGTAGGAGCAGGCGTACACTCACTATACCCAAATCGGTTCAAGACCTTTTCCACATAGTGAGATTGCATAAGAGTTACCCCACCATTTCCTTCTTCCCTTGAAAGCTTAATGTTGAGAATAACATCAGCCTCTCCCAAGTCTTTCATCTCAAAGTTACTCGACAAAAATTCTTTTACTTCTTTAATCACATTTAGATTGTTGCCAAATATTAATATATCATCCACATATAGGCATAGTATCACACCATCACCACCACCAAACCGATAATATACACATTTATCAGCTTCATTCACAACAAAGCCAGCTGATGTTAAAGTTTTATCAAACTTCTCATGCCACTGCTTGGGTGCTTGCTTTAGGCCGTACAGGGACTTCAATAACTTACAAACTTTACCCTCTTGACCATTTACAATAAACCCATCAGGCTGATCCATGTAGATCTCTTCCTCAAGCTCTCCATTTAGGAAGGCTGTCTTAACATCCATCTGATGAATGATAAAACCATGTGAAGCAGCCAGGGATATCAGCACACGAATGGTCGTCAATCGAGCAACAGGTGAGTAAGTATCAAAGTAATCTTCTCCTTCTTTCTGTGTATAACCCTTAGCAACAAGTCTAGCTTTGTACTTCTCAATTGTACCATCAGGCCTCAGCTTCTTTTTAAACACCCATTTGCAGCCCACAGGTTTGCAACCAAATGGACGGTCAACCACTTCCCACGTTCCATTGGACATAATGGAGTCCATCTCACTTTGCACTGCCTCCTTCCACATGTCAGAATCAGAAGAGGAATATGCCTCAGCAACGGTTGTGGGAGTGTCATCCACGAGATATATAATAAAGTCTTCTCCAAAGGATTTTGCAACTCTTTGCCTCTTACTCCTTCGAGTGACAGTATTATCATTCTCCTCAGGATTTTGCTCAAGCTCATGGGTGTTATCATTAGCGTGTATATTCGATTCATGAAATTCAGGAACAGGATCATGACTAGACACGCTAGATGCACCTATTTTCATTGGAAATTCATTCTCAAAGAACGTGGCATCTCTAGACTCCATGACCGTTCCAACAGCCATATCAGGAGCACTAGAATTTATTATTAAAAACCGATAGCCCACACTATGAATGGCATAGCCTAAGAAAACACAATCTACAGTTTTTGGTCCAAGCTTTCGCTTTTTGTTTATTGGCACGTTCACTTTGGCCAAACAACCCCAAACGCGAAGATAAGAAATATTTAACCTCTTTTTCTCCCATTCTTCAAATGGAGTGATTTCTTTGTTCTTTGTGGGCACTCTATTTAGGACATGATTCGCAGTTAAAATTGCCTCACCCCACCATTCCTTAGATAAACCAGCTGTTTCCAACATGGCATTCACCAAGTCAGTTAGAGTGCGGTTCTTTCTCTCAGCAATCCCATTGGATTGTGGTGAGTATGGAGGTGTCCTCTCATGAATTATACCGTGCACCGCGCAAAACTCAGAAAATTCATTAGAGAAATATTCTCCCCCGCGATCGGACCGCAACCGTTTGATGTGTTTTTCAAGTTGATTCTCAGCCTCAGCTTTAAAGGTTTTAAAATAATGTAATGCCTCATCTTTTGTTTTAATTAGGTACACATAGCAATATCGAGTGCAATCATCTATGAACGTTATGAAGTATCTCTTACCACCTTTTGTCAAAATTCCGTTCATTTCACAAATATCGGAATGGATGAGTTCAAGTGGTGCCAACTCTCTCGCCACAGCTGCCTTGTGAGGCTTGCGAGGTTGTTTTGCCTCAACGCATGTATGACATTTGGAGCTTTTGGCAACGTCAAATTTAGGAATTAAATTCAAACCAGCTAAGCGGGACATGCAACCAAGATTAACATGACATAACCGAGAATGCCAAACATTCATCTCAACATTAACGTTATTAACGACATTATTCACTGCAAGAGGTAAAGTATCAACCAAAGACAAGCGGAACAAGCCTCCGCTCTCATAGCCTTTTCCAACAAAGGTTCCATACTTTGACATAACACATTTATTCGACTCAAACACAAGTTTAAAACCGTCTCGACATAGCAGAGAGCCACTAATAAGATTTTTCCTTATTGAGGGGACATGATGCACGTTCTTGAGTTGCACGGTCTTCCCCGAAGTAAGCTTCAGATCCACCGTACCAACACCATGAACACCAGCACGCGCGCCATTCCCCATCAGCAAGGCTCCACTCCTCTCGGCCTGGTAAAAGGAAAACAAGGACTTATCACCACACACATGTATATTTGCACCTGTATCAACCCACCAATCAGGTGAGGAACAAACTGTAAATGCAGATAAATTACCGTACCCAGAAGCATCTGCATCAGTCTCAATGGTGTTGACTGTCTTCGCCTTTGGTGGGGGCTTCCACTTAGCCTCAGGACACTCTCTAGAGAAGTGCCCAGTGTTCCCACAAGTGAAGCAGTTCATCTTTGCCTTGTCTAATCCCATCTTCTTATTATTGCCTTTCTTGAAGAAGGTAGTGGATTTCTGCTTAAGCTCCTGTTGGGGCTTCTTCTTTTGTGGCTTAGGACGAAACTTTTGCACCACATGTGCACTAGTAGTCGCCTCACCATTCCCGCCCTTGCTCTTTCCCTTAACATCCTTTGCTCTTGCCTTGTCCTCAACATCAAGAGTGCCCACAAGTTCAGCAATGCTAAACTGCTGCCTCTTGTGTTTCAAGGTAGTAGCAAAATCAGTCCAGGAAGGTGGCAGCTTAGCAATAATGCACCCTGCCACGAACCTGTCAGGGAGAGGACAGCCGTACAGCTCCAATTCCTTCACCAGTCCCTGTATCTCATGAGCCTGTTCGACTACAGGACGGTTATCAACCATCTTGTAGTCATGGAACTGCTCCATGATGTACAGCTCAGAACCGGCGTCGGATAGACCGTACCGGGCCTCAAGGGCTTCCCACACAGCTCTGCCAGTCGGGAGTGGTATGTAGGCATCAACCAGAGAGTCATTGATGATGCTCAACAGTGCAGCCTTGCACATGGTCTCAGCATGTCCCCAAGCCTGCTCATCCTCATCGGATCTCACAGTAGCAGGCTGCTCATTGAGCACATGACCACAGCGCATGGCCGACAACCACAGAAGGGCTTTCTCACGCCACCTCTTGTAGTGAGTGCCCTCAAACGGCGTAGGCTTTAGCATGCCCGCAAAGCCAACAGATGAAAATGGCCTGAAATTACGTTTTTGGATTGTTGAAAAATAAGGCATTTTCATATTTATTTTAATCCATAAAAATAACGCAACAAAAAGGAGAGTAAAATCATGAATAAGAAGACAGAAACAATTCATGGCAAATGTTAACATGATGATAATACAAACCATAGAACCAAAACATATGTGAAACATTGTTTTACATAGCTGGAGCATCACAGACATGATTATAAATATAAATGATGTGTTCTCAAATATGAAGATCATGATGATCACAAAAATAAAAGGAACCAGAAAACCAGTACTAGCATAATCATCCAAATCAATCAAACAGAACATGTTGAATGTGAAAACAGTATTGCCTAGGAACATCATGATATTGATAATGAAACTCAGAAGAGGGTGAAGAAGATTGTACCCTGCGGCGGAGCCGCTCGCACCAGGAAAGGCCATGTTGGTGCTTTGTTGTTGTAGTCGTCCCGGTCGATGCAGTGCAGACAAGGACGCCGTGAAGAAGCACCGCTACTGGTTCACCAGCGAGTAGTCGTGCCTGACACTCCCCAAAAACGTAATCGCCCGTCTTCACCCGAGCAGGTGAAGCCCACGACGGAGACACGTTCCGGAGGCCTACTCTTCCATCTCTGGTGCTCGCCGGAGGTGGAACGGGAAGAACTTGCGCTGCTGGAAAGTGGTGTACTTCGCCAAGAGATGTTAACCGAGAGGGGAGGATTTGTTTTATAGGCCAGAGACTGCGGTGGGAGAGACGGAGACGGAGAGCCAGGAGTCACGGGAGAAACTCCTCCAATCAATTGCAATCAATTCGGGAGTTACCAGAAACTCCTCCAATCAATTCCAATCAATTCGTCAGTTTCAAAAATAAAGGCCTCGCCCGCCCGTCCGCTCGCTCGCCGCCGCCCGCCCGCCTGCCTCGCCACGCCCACGCCCACGCCCACGCCCACGGGCACGGGCTCGGGCCGGGCTGGGCGGCGGCGGCGGCGGCGCGCGCGCGCGCGTGTGGCACCCAGGTGATCCTCTTTTACTTCTCAAATAGATCGGCCAAGGACCAAGTATTTAAGTAGAGTCGCCTCTCGATTAAATTCCCATATGGTACAAAACCATTAATGCACATGTACGGACCATAGAGTTTAATAGAGTTATTAAATAAATGGGCCAAGCCCATAATATCTAACATTTTTTTTTAGAATTACACAGTACAACGCAGACAATCACAATGTTCACACACTCACCCCTATGAATGCCCGTACGCAAATCCTACTATATAGTCTATCTGTGTCTAATATTAAAGAGTGCCCTCATTTCTCTGTTGTTCCTCGCCATCCGTCAATCACACTCTTCTTCCGTGTTTGTCGTTGGTTCAACACTAGTAATGACATGGTGTCGGTGTTTTCGGACCACCGACGAGTAAATTTGTACTCGCGCGTCTGGCTCGGATGGTGTGCTCGGAGGACACAAGGGTTTATACTGGTTTGGACGGAACGTCCCTACGTCCAGTTCGCTGCTGCTCGTGTTACCGACATTTGATTTGCAGTAGGGGTTACAAACAGGTGAGAGAGAGATCCCAAGTCTCTGTTGGAAGGAGTGAACGGGTGCTGAGAGCTCGCTTGCCGCCCAGCCGTCTGCTCGTGTCGTGCTCTTTGTGTTTTTATCTCGTGTGTCGATCCCCTGGTAGGGGTGCCCTACTTTCTCTTTTTATAGGCGAATGGAAAGTGTGGGTTACAGTGGAGGAAAAGGAGAAGAACCAGATAGTAGAAGGCTTCCAGGATCGTCGGATCCTTCTTCTCCTTCATGCGGGTCCCACCGATCCTGTAGATGTCAACAGGGACGGCTCCACGTCGCGGCCTTGTTCGTCACTGGCGCCATGCGCAGGCGTCATCCGCCGGTCATGGCGTTCCATTCCGTCCCGCCGGACGTCGCGTTGAACTGACGTGCCTGTCAGCGTACGTACGAGGGTTAGGCCGAACAACACCAGTACGTCCGACACTGTTATTGATGTGAATCCTCAGGTATGGCCCGTCATGGCCACGGATTACATCGATGCGTGCCAGTCTCTTCCCTGGTGTCAGAGTTTTGACCCAGACCTATACGCTTGGACCTGGAGTGGTCGACGGCGGTATGGGTTCCCGTCGGATGAGACGGAAACCGCGTCCTTAGAGTCGGACGAGACGGAGCCTGCACCCAAGGGGTCGGCGCGAGACGGAGCCTGCACCCAAGAGGTTGGGCGAGGCGAATCCCACGACCTTGGGATCGGACGAGACGGAGTCTGTACCCAATGGGTCGGACGAGACGGAGCCTGCACCCAAGTGGTCGGGCGAGGCGAATCCCGCGCCCTGGGGATCAGGCGAGACGGAGCCCGTACCCAAGGGGTCGGACAAGACGGAGCCCACGGCCTTGGGGTCCGGCGAGATCTTTTTAATACGTCTCGGGCCATCCAGAAGAGTCAGCGTGGACGCTAACCTCCTTGCTTTGGATATCTCTACTATCGATACCCGACACATGGCATGGTCAGCACTACAAATGACATTGCCTAGTTGGCTACGCATGTTCACATCCCTCTAACATGGCCTGGTCAGCTAGGCCTGGTCAGCTAAGCCTGTTCGCATCCCTCACCGTACATGGCCTGGTCAGCACTACAAATGACATGGCTTGGTTGGCCAAGCATATTCGCATCCCTCTAACATGGCCTGGTCAGCTAGGTCAGCTAAGCCTATTTGCATCCCTCACCGTCCGTCCATCACTCTTCCCCGTCGTTCAGGTCAGCTAAGCCTGTTTGCATCATTCACTGTCCGCCCATCGCTCTTCCCCCGTCGTTCAGGTCAGCTAAGCCTGTTCGCATCCCTCACCGTCCGTCCGTCCATCACTCTTCCCCCGTCCTTCATTGATGGTGGCGTGTAGCTTGCATTACACCTTTCAAATTCATATAAGCCACCTATTTACCTTTCAAACTCATAAGCTGAGTTAATCTTCTACTCCCTCTGCTCCAAATTCTAAGTCGTTTTTGACCTTTTTAACATATTCATTTTGCTATGCATCTAAATAAAAATAGATGAAAAAAAAATTAAAACGACTTATAATTTAGAACTACGGGAGTATATAACATTAATACTTTATTACATTGGCATTTACTGTAAGCCCTAAAATCTAACGTTAGACGTTAGCAATAACACTGCGAAACAAATCATACATGATACATCCTGTCACTGTGACAAGGGCAAGGTCATGTTTATTAGTAGTAAATCAGAGCCGCAAGCCTAGCGAAGCAGGGCAATTCGAATAGGCAGCACGAAGCCAAAAAAAAAAGCAGGGCAAACAAAACTGCGTATATGATGAAGTGAATAAACACTGTAGCAACGGGTTTTGTTTTCACTCCCAAGAAAAAATTGGTGCTTCTCGACAGAAGTAAAAGCTACCCCAACACCGGCTGAGCCCAAAACATTAACACCGCAGGTAACAAGTTTTAGTGAATTCAAGGGATTTCAGCCACCAAAACCTAACAAAAAGAATCTGCTTCCAAACAGAACGGCTTAGATCTTAGCTGGTGCTATACAGCAAATCTCATCCAAATCAACCAGTGTATAGCCTTAGTAAGCAGTGACGCCAGAATTTGTAATGTCGACCTCGCCCATTCCTGTATCTTCCTCCTCTTCACTGTCAGCGTCACCATCGACCTCTGCGTTTTGCTCCATTAGGGAATCAATCTGATCGAGGAATAGCTTGTCTTCCCGCTCGCTAACCTGTTTTCCAGAGAGTATCCACAGCTTTAGGTTTTAGAACATGCACATGGAAGACTAACATACTTGGGATGGGAATATAAAAGAATTAACAGATGTTGAAAAGAACTTACAGCTCTTGGTGGTTCCTTCACTACTAACTTTCCTTTGTATTTTTCAATCTCTTCTGTACAAGCCTTGATTGCATCAGTGAGAACTGAAATGCCTTGTTCCTGTTCAAAGGCAACACAGAAAAGAAACAATGATAATTGTTTTATGGATAGGAAGGATATGATGAGGCCTTAACCGTAATGCTAGGTTTCAAACAAAAAGAACATTGATTGCAATACATGGGGTTAAATGTAAAGATGACCCATGCTCACATGCATGTACAAGTATCACACTACAACATATTAAAGGCAAAACAAGGTCTTTCATTCGATAAGCATGCAAATAATGGGTAGCTAATATATTTTTGGACTGCCTAATATACATTCTGTTAACAAGTAATAAGAAATAGCATTCCAGTGATCCAAGCTAGCTGAATAATTCCCTAATTCGAATGAAGGCAAAAATTGTGAACCACATTGATAAGAACCATGATAAGTCTGGAATCAGAAAAATACTGCACTATAAATTTGGCAGATGCATTTTGTGTAGTCAATAATTGTAAATTACATTGATAAGAACCATTTTGACAGATTACTACATTATAAGTAGTGCAGGCACTACCGCACTATAAAAGTCTAGTCACTGCATTTTGTGCAATGTGACTCCAAGCACAACGCTAACCAGTAAATCAGGTTCCCAATAAAAGGCAAAAGATCAAAAGTATAAACAAACAGATCAAGCGCCACAATAATGGTTGGCAGGTGACAACTATTCTTAGCAACATATAAGTGCAGCCTGGAAGGTAATGGGCCACATCACAGAGACACATACAAAACTTTATCAAATAGCTCAGCTATAACAAGTTGCCTACATATATTAAGTACTAAGGTAATGCCAACCTTGTCAAGAGTCTGTGTGGTCAGAACATAAAGTGGAGGAGCAACTAGCTTAATCTTCACAGGACAGTTATCATTGCCCGCAGCTTCAGCTTTCTTCATAGCTTGCTGCGAATACAGATATAATAATTAGTTTTTGCATATACCATTGTCAAATCACAAGGGTGACAATAGAGGCATTTAGAACCTTAATATGGAGCACTCCATCAAACTGGAAGCATTTCATCTCTATATCGGCACGGATCTTGAGTGGCTGAGGTGTCATCCTCCTCCTTATGTTCTTCACCAGGGAATCCTTAACCTCAGGGGTGACAGCAGGCACCACCTTAGTCACCTATCAGTAATTTTAAGCACATTCTTGTCTCAAAAAGTTCTATATAAATACATCTAGAGCAAATCCATAATTCTTTTCAACAACAAAGTATCAACATAAGCAGGAACACCATTCCAATAAGAAAATCAGAACTCTTAAATCAATGCACAGAATTTTGGCAACTGTTTGCCTATACAATAAACTGCATACGAAGTTAAGCACCTAAACCAAGCTTTACTACTGTCTATCTACTGCATGGAAAATCCAAACTTGATATATTCAACGATTCCTGATCAGTTAATAATAATTTGAAAGGCGTGCGTTTCACATTAGTTCAAAATGAGTCAACAGGCCAGGATTTACCATTCCAAGGACAAGTATTCATAGACAGACAAACAAACTAAATTATATACAAATTGGTACTGATCCAAAAAAGTTCAACAAACTACTGCTATAGTTTTTACATAAATTCCTACTGGTTCCTTAAGTCGACATAGTATGTACCCGTAAACACGTAAAAATGCCTAGTGTTAAATAAGGACATGGAACAAGTCTGCAACATCCAAACCTACTTAATCTGTCCACCACTAAATCTAATCATGTTCAGCAAAACATAAGTAGCCACAGGAATGACTACCAGGTTGCAATGGTGAATGTTAGATTGATAAGGATTGTTTTCAACTAACAGATGTCAAGCATAAAAATGTCAAACCAATTAACAATCTCAGTGTTATCTACTTAACAACATCCACAAAGTTGGAAATAACCATTCCACAGACAAGCTTCATATGGGGCAAAAACTCAACAACAGGGCCACAAAGTAGTATGGCTCTAAAAGAATAGAGAGGTCTAACAATAGAAGACTTAATAAAGTTCCAAAAAGAAAATACAATGTACTATAGACCTAAGTTTATTAATAGAAGTATATGATTAATGGAAGAGTCCTGATAAGAAAAATTAACATGCACAAACAATAACAATATTAATCTGCTAACTCCTGTTCTATTCAGGGTATAGCATAAAGCACACAGGTAATTTAGTGTAAGCGATTTGCAATTCTGCAAGGAAACAGAATTAACCTCCTGGCCGTCTGGGCCGACCTCCATCTCCTCATAGGTGAGTGCGTCGAGGATGGCGTCAGGGTCGGCAACGATGAGCTTGAAGGCCTCGAAGGCGTGGCCGTACTTGCGGTAGAGTGGCCAGCCAATCCGCTGGTAGAGCGGCTCCAGGTCGACCTTGAGCGTCTCGGCGACGTGGCGCATGATGGAGTGCACGAGCTTGGACTTGTTGTACCTGTCCTCGCACGCGTGCGCCTCCTCCTCGGAGACGCGGCGCTTGGAAAGGTCGATGTAGCCCTTGTCGCGGTCGACACGGAGCACGATGGCGGGCTCCTGGCGGCCAACCTTGATGAGGGAGGAGATGGAGCGGATACGACGGCGGGAGAGCTCGGAGAAGAGGATCATGCCCTCGATGTTGTTATACTCGAGCAGGGAGACGTACGCGCCCATGTCAGCGATGTGCTTCACCTGGATCATCACCGCGGCGTCCACCTCCGGGAACCGCTGCTCATACATCCGGCACTCGAGGTTCGGCATCTTCGCTGGGGAGGAGGGTCTCACCGGAGCTGAGGGCGGCGGATCTAGGGTTTGGTTGGGTTTTGGAGAGACGGCGGCGGCGGGGTGCGGGCGAGCAGACGATGCTGTGTTGTGCTTGCGGAAGGGAACTTGAGAACGAATCGAACGGCCACGGTACTTGTCACCAATTTTTTACTATAGCATATTTAATTATCTGTTTTTTTTTAAATATTAGATACTTTAATATATATAACACTAATAAAGTAGGTTCAATAAAGAATCATATATATGAAAACTTGATTTATCTAAATTTTTTTTTAAAAAAAAATATATGATCAAAATTACTACAGTAAAAATTCGGTGAGAAGTAAACGAAAACGGAGGTAGTATCTTGCGCTCTCCCTTTGTTTCCGTTTCCCTTGAACGTTGGCGTAAACTTGGAACTACTATAGGTCATCACGTGTGGCTCACGTGAGGTCCGGAATACCCTCCTCCTCTGCTTTCCCTGCGCGGCGCCGACCCTCTCTTCTTGGAGGAGGGTGTAAGAAAACCAAGCCGCCGCCGGGGATACTACACTACCCAGCTCCTCTCCAGTCTCCACCCAACCCGCCTCTCGAACTTTCAGAACCGTCCTCTCGCTAGTTGCAGTGCGGCTGCTGCCATCTCTGTCGCCTAGAGGAGAGTGTAAGGGGACTAGATAGCGAGGGATGGCTTCCCCTGATCCATCAGCGGCAGGTGCCGGCGCCGGGGCAGAGTCGACGAGCCAGGCGGCGACCGTGGAGCCGATCCGGATGCCGACGGTGGAGGAGATCAAGGGGCAGGACATCTGGAACAACTGCGCCGTCCGCAGCGTCGTCAGTGGCGTCATGGGTGAGCCCTCCCTCCCTTATTGGGAGCTTAAATGTTAATCGGTTGGTCGCTTGGAGATTGGATAGTGATAGAGAAATTGAGAGGTATTGTACGAGGCAGTTGTTCATTGGTTACATGGTTATATACTTGGGGCATTGTTTGGTTCGGGGAATGAGGTGCTCCATCGTCTTCTCACTCCTCATTTTGTTGTTTGTTGAATGGAATCGGTTCATCCATCACCACCTCATTCACAAGCTAATAATTTGTATATGCATGAGGAATGGGTTGATTCCACCAAAATTCATGGGATTAATTCATCATGCAGCACCTGTCCACCTCATATAGCATGGCATGGTTCCTCAAACCAACCACACCCTTAGCTCTTACCTTGTTTGTCCAAAGAGTTTGAAACATATAAAGCTACTTTTGTAAGTGTGAAGAGACTCGTGTGCCACATTGCATCAATTCGGAGTTGGTTTTATTTTAATCATTTTGTCTGTCTTTTCTTACCTGTTCAGAGATCTTATAAGGAATTATTGGACATGATCAAAGAAAAATCTTAGTATCCTTGAAACGAAATTTAATGCAAAATGTTATATGATAATGGATTATATTTGTTGTACTTGCCTCAGGTAATTGCAGCACAAATATTTTGTATAGTTTTGTCATGGTAATTGATGGTCATGGAATATACTCCATGAATTGGTTCAAGAAAATTTCAAGTAGGTTGCAAAGAATTTGCCCAGAGGTTCAAAGGTTGTATTTAACTCTGTGCAATAATACACCCTACGTTGTTTTTCTCTTTTACCTTCAGTGTCGCTAGAAGCATGTAGCAATAAACATAGAGTGTTGTTTTTCTGTACCAGTAAAAAGCAAGCTCATGTTTTTACTGTTTGGTATGATTCATGTCACATTATCATGTTCACTTACTACAAGGAATTACGAGGGAATCTGATGCTTAGTTTATTGAAGGAAGCTTGATTTCAAATGCTTCATTCTATTTCTATCTACAAAGGTCTGTAACACAAATTTGTCCTGGTGTAACCCTGTAACAGTGTGATTTTTTATGCACAACGTCTGTGTTTCTCAGAATGTTTTACAAGACAGAACTAGTGATATTCATAATGTGTGCTGTGTCTATCATCTACATGACCAAATCTTCAGTAGCTGCTTTATAGTTTGGTGTTTAGTACCGTAGACTGAAAATCATGTCTTGTCTTACCTTAAGCTAAATAGCCCACAACATCAGTTACTTGGCCATGCCAGCAATGATACTCAATAGAGTCTAGTGCTCTTGTTACAAGTATAGCAGTGTGCATAATTTTTTTTTCTATGGGGAACTTTTATTAACTCTCTGTCCTTCCTATTCATTAGGAGGCGGTCTTGGTGTACTTATGGGACTATTCTTTGGAGCTTTGGACAATCCAATAATGGCAGAGGAGATGACAGCAAGGCAGCAAATAGTATACACAGCAAAGCAGATGGGTAGGAGAAGTATAAGTAATGCCAAAACCTTTGCAGTCATGGGTCTGATTTTCTCAGCAGCTGAATGTACCATAGAGAAGGTAGATAATTGTAACAGTTTTTTTCATTCATAGTTGTTTCGGCATGTTCTCTTCCTATTTAAACTTTGTATTTGCATGCCTTGGCAGGTTCGGGCAAAGCATGACACTACCAATACAGCGGTAGCTGGCTGTGTCACTGGAGGAGCTTTAGCTGTAAAAGGTAATTTGTTTGTCATGCCATCTATGAATCCCTGAGACAATATGCCTAACTTTTAATTATCAAAATTTCCTTAAGTAAAACTGTAAAATCTCATGGTGCAATCATTGGCGTTGTCTTTTGTATGGATTGTCAGGATCGGTATTTTTGACCTCTCAAGCAGCTTTATTCCAACTATTTGTGCCTCTGGTCTTCCTGCCTATATCTCAAAAATTATATATGTGATGAAATGAATAAGCTGTTCTGTATTAACTGTAAATCTGCATTTCTGATCATAGTCTGAAGTTGAAAGGTGTTTCTGTTCCTTTTGTATGTATGACATACAAGTTTTCTATCCCTTCCTGCTTAGGTAACTAGCTAAGAACGAGGAGACATTTCCTATATTGCCATCCTGATGTATCTATATTTGAAAATGTACCTAAGGGAGTTTTTTATTTACAGGTGGCCCTAAAGCTACATGCATTGGTTGTGCAGGGTTTGCTGCGTTCTCAGTGGCAATTGAGAAGTTCTTTGATCGGCATACTTGAAATGGGTGTTGTCAATTTGAAGCCAGCTGAGTATGAGCAGCGTTGGCAGAAGAACCTGATTGTTTGCAACATCCAGTCATCTACATCTCATGAAAGATCTTGTAACCTAATTTTTTTTACTATTCCGAATACCTTGCCTGGCTTCATAGTTATAACTGGACTACTGGAGCGCCTAAGAGATCCACCCTGATCAATATCGATCATGATGACATTGACTGAGTTGTTTTCTTGTTCTCAAATGTGTTTTATGTTATTCTCGACATCTGCAGCCAACGGGTGTCTATTTATTGTTGCAATCTGTTGGCGTTGCTGACTGAAGTCTGAAGTCACTGAACGTTTGTTGCTCTTTCCTTCGCTGCTCCATCACTGCTGATGCAATCAAGACATCGAAGTGATCCACGCAGAACTCCTTTTTTCAGCCTTCTGCATTTTATCCGTCAATGCCATTATTGCATAATATTTGTGATGTCATTCTGTCAGGATAAATGTATCTCGACAATTAAATCTTTGATTTTGTTTAAAATAGCATGTACATTTTGTTGCCATTGCCACATAAAAGAGCCAGCAACAGTAATTCGCAAGTCTTGTCAAGTGAAAAGCAAACATCACTCCTGTCCAACAATAAAACCTCTCTCTAGAGGGTACTTATATTGCTACATGTTAATAGGCTCATGGCCATCTCATGCAGTGATGTATAAGATTTCTCATGTAGTGCTATATAAGAAATTTTACAAGTATAAAGGAGAAAGAGGGAATTGTTAGAGAGAGTGGTTTTGTGGAACAATGGCTCGTAATCTAAAATTTAGAACTATGAGACCTGTACCGTTATATTAGTTGTTACCAACTCACAACATTTTTGTCAATGTATAAGTGTATAAATTAAGAAATCATGAGTTCCTATGAGACAGTTAAAAGAAAAGATATTATATTTCTTTTTTGCGTATCATAGTAGCATAGTGTAGATACAGATGCTCATATATGCACACATGGTCATCATTTTCTACGAGCACATTCAAAAGTTATAAGATTTCAGAAATGACAAGGTTACAGTAGACGTTTCGTTATCGACGGGCACATCACCTACTACTGTTAAATCCTAGAATAAATTCAGCTCGTGTCGAGAATATAGAACTAGATAGACAGATTCTACCACAAGAAACCAAATCAGCTAAGCATCGTTACATGATATTTACTAAGATAAATGTCTACTAAGATAACTCAAGACTACGAGACACTCTTGCATGCATCCACAGTTCCTAAGGTGTCCCCAACAGTGGTGAAATCACCAGCTGAGGTGAGTTTTTATTGGTGACAGAGGAGAGGGAATAACGTGCTAGCGAGGGGAGAGAATAACATGCTAGCGCTATCCGCTTTTGGTCAGTCATGACCTAGAGCCTCCGGAACATGGAGCTAATCTTCGATAATGGCGATGAGCAAGGAAGCTTCATCGGCATCTGGCGCCTGATCATCTGCAGTATACAGAGGAGAGATTGTCAGTTCAAACTTCAATACAACATGATGGCACAAATGGTCTATTTTGTCAGATAGTGTAGCTTCCGTAATACTCTTAATTCGAATCATATACCTGAGGGCAGGTTGGAAATTATCTGCTCAACTATTCTGCCACCATTCACATCACGCCCCTTCTCCTCGCCCTTGCTACCACCATGACCAGCGTCGCCGATGCTCGTCTTGGCATCATCCTCAGCACTGTGGTTCCCGTTGCCATTGGCGCCTGACACCGCCACGCCGATCTTGGAAGCCACCGCGCTAAGAATGCCGCCACCATTGGCTTCCTCCCCCTTCTTCTCTTCACCATTATTGCCACGAACCGCTTCACCATTGCTCCTCTTGGCGTCGTCATGCCCGCTATCGCCACGGCTGTCATCGCCATTCGCACCAGACATGGCCATGCCGCTCAGAATCCCGGCTTGCTCACCTGCCTTCACCTCCTCTGTTTCCATTGCTCCTACACGAATCAATCGGTCAATTGCAAAGATGCAAACATTTCCTGATCCAACTGGCCGCGGAGACCGGAGAACAGACGGTCCTTACCTGACGCCTGCGGTGGCGCAGGGGGCGAGCTGTGCAGCAGCTTCCGGAAGATCCCGCCGCCGCCACTACCGTCCGCCTCCTTGTCCTCGCCACCAGACGCCGCGGCCGCATTGCCACCGCCGCCGTCGCCGCTGCCACCGTTAGCACCGGACATCGCCGCGCCGATCCTGGACGCCATTGTGCTCAGGAACCCTCCCTCCTCACCCGGCTCGCCGTTGCCGTTAATGTCCCTCTTCCCCTCTTCGCCATCGGACGCCACGGTCGCACTGACGACCTCGCCGCCGCTCCCGCCATTGGTCCCGGACATCGTCGCGCCGATCTTGGACGCCATGGCGCTCAGGAATCCGCCCTCCTCACCTGGCTTGCCGCCGCCGCCGCCAACACCGCCGGCCTCCCCTACTTCTTGACGCGCTTTCTTGTGCGGCGTCGTCTCGCTCTGCTCCCTCCTCTCCTCCACGCCCACCGAATCCTCCATCTTCTGGAAACGAAACCGCTAGAACTAAGCTCTCGACCAGCACAGTATTGAGTGCAGGCACATACGAAAACGAAACAGATCAGCCGGAGAGCAGAGGAGGAGCCGTGACGCAGGCGGCTATTTTTATAGCCGCTCGACGCGGGTGCTACACGCGTCCGGCGAGGACGGGGCTGCTCTTCTCGGAGCGCGTAGCCTGGCGCGCGCTGATTGGCTCCTCCTGCGGCATTTTTTCAATTCGTTTTGTGCTTTGGGCTTTTTGGTTTTTACTCCTCTTTCTGCGGGCAGGCGGTGAGATGTCGGGTGGACGGTGGATCGGGAAACGCAGCGCCTGTCGGTGAAGATGCTGTGTGAGTACGAGGCTAACAGACACTGATTAAACGATATCAGGCTTTCTAACAGGAAAAACTCAACAATATCAGAGTGGCGCAGCGGAAGCGTGGTGGGCCCATAACCCACAGGTCACAGGATCGAAACCTGTCTCTGATATATTTTTTACGGTTTTTTTTTTGCCCAGTTTATATTCACTTTTCACCCTTTTCAATTTTTTTTGCCCAGTTTAGATTCTCTTTTCAGCCTTTGACAAATTTTTTTTTGCCCAATTTAGATTCTCTTTTCACCCTTTTCATTTTTTTTGTCCAATTAGATTCTCTTTCCATTTTGCAACCGGGCCGGGTGTTTGCCATTCACATGCCAGAGCGCACATTTGGACGAACCTAACCTCTCTAGCATTTCTCCATCTCATTTCATATACACAGCTGAACCGATCACATCTTTCGCAAGTTCATGACGCGTAGTACGTCCAGCACAGAAGCGATGCGCAGTGCTGAGGACCTGATCTGCTCCGGGGCCAAGGCCAATGCAAAACCGATTTGGCGGCGCTGATGTCGTGAAAATCATCATGCCCAACTCGTGAAAATTTTAAACCTCACCATCACCCCCAACGATAAGCACCATGTTCGCTTAATCGTATCAGTCATGTTTATTAGCCATGATATAGTGTTTTTCTCACAACAAAACAACATCAGTCGACTTATAAGCCACGCAAATGATAACAGGGTGAAGATTATTACCCACACCAACCCGCAGCTAAACCCCTCGCCTAATAGGCTGTTGATTTGCCGGAGGGAAGCAGTTGGACACGCGCCCTATTATACTGCCGCCACCGCCATAAACAACGAGGAAACCAGCGTTTCTTCCCTAATCTAACCATTTCCTGCGTGATTGACACTAACCATGCCGTGGCTAGTTAAATCTTAAATGAGGGGGAGGGGGTCACGCCTTCGTGGCGTGGCACCTCCCCCGACGCCCCCAACATGTTGTTACCGTGGCTGTGGCAGCCGGCCTCCTTCTCCATCCATACGTACTAGCAGTATCACCTTTTCTCCAGGGGTGATCTCATCTCGTCTCCGGCCGGCCGGCATCGTCGTCAGAGCTCTCGAGCTCGCCAGCGGTGGTTGGTCGTCGTCGAGGCCGGCCGATCGATGGGGAGGCCGCCGTGCTGCGACAAGGCGAACGTGAAGATGGGGCCGTGGACGCCGGAGGAGGACGCCAAGCTGCTGGCCTACACCTCCACCCATGGCACCGGCAACTGGACCAACGTGCCCCAGAGAGCAGGTGATCGTGCCGTGCACCAGGCCAGGCCAGATGAGGGCCTGCTGTGTGTGATGATATCTCTGCGTGCGTGTCATTTTGTTTTGTTTGGCGCTGATGGGGGCGTTGGACGACGGTGCATGATGTGATGATGCAGGGCTGAAGAGGTGCGGCAAGAGCTGCAGGCTGAGGTACACCAACTACCTGCGTCCCAACTACCTGCGTCCCAACCTGAAGCATGAGAACTTCACCCAGGAGGAGGAAGACCTCATCGTCACCCTCCACGCCACGCTTGGAAGCAGGTACACAGTACAGTGCTGCAAATCATGTACTCCTACAGTATATGGTCATTTGATTTGTTTCCACAGCTACTACCTCGACAACATGCATTCGCATCATCTTTCAGACTTCTCAGTTAGGAACTGGATAGTGTTTAGATCCTTTGTAGTACTACAGATAAAGCCAATTTATTATCTATCTCGATGCAGTTTTGAAACTAATTATCGCGTTAGAGAGTGTTGCTGCACTGAAGAAGATCTGAATTATGAAAGACACGTCCTATAGTTCTTATAAAGATTTTTAAAAAAGATTATGAATCCATGTACTGTAGGTGATTCTTCTGGGCATTGTTCTGCGGTAAAATTGTAAACATATGTTTCACATGAAAATTACTAGTAATCGGGTACGTGTTTGGGAAGCCGGAGTCTGCAGGATCTGAGATTCTGAATAATCTTAAGGAACTGTTAGCTTAAATTTAAAACCAATCCTAGCAATGCAATTTTCTAGAGAAATTGACGTCTTCATTCCAAACAAGCCCTAGAAACGGACAGCTAGTTCAGTAGTTCTCGCATCAGTGCCGTTGGTGATGGATTGAACCCTAGCTTGATGCGAATGAAAACGACATGACACCGTCGGGGAGACCGTTGGAGTTCTGAGCCACAGCCTCGTTCGCTTCGCGGAAAAAACAAACTGAAATACTATTTCGGTTAATTTGTTGTGAGAGAAAAATACTGAGCTGAAAAGTACGGATTATAAGAAAAACGAACATGGCTAATGCGTGCGCCCATGCAAAGTTGATTGGAATCGATGCTTCCATCTCACTCGTTCGTAGCCATAGTAGTACTATTACACTACAGTACTACACTCGTAGTCATAGAGTAAGTCATCTTGAAATGCATCTTAATTAACCTGCAATGGAAATTGTAGTGCGATCGAGCCATATGCATTGCATGAATCCGTAGATCGATGTCTGGCACGGCGTCGTCGATGGTGCGCTGATCAGGGCGACGATCGAACTGCATGCGTTTTGCAGGTGGTCTCTGATCGCGAACCAGCTGCCGGGGCGGACGAACAACGACGTGAAGAACTACTGGAACACGAAGCTGAGCAAGAAGCTGCGGCAGCGCGGGATCGACCCCACCACCCACCGCCCCATCGCCGACCTCATGCACAGCATCGGCGCGCTCGCCATCCGCCCGCCGCAGCCAGCGCCCTCTCCCAACGGCGGCTCCGCTACCTACCTCCCCGTGCCGGCGCTCCCGCTCGTCCACGACGTCGCGTACCACGCGGCTGGCATGCTGCCACCGATGACACCGGCGCAGCAGCAGCAGCAGGTCGTCATCGCGCGTGTGGACGCGGACGAGCCAGCGTCGCCGACGACGGAGCACGGCCAGGGCCAGCAGCTCAAGTGGAGCGACTTCCTCGCCGACGACGCCGCCGCGGCGGCGGCCGCGGCCGAGGCTCAGCAGCAGCAGGTTGTTCTTGGGCAGTACCACCACGAGGCGGCGGCCACCGCCGGCGCAGGCAGCGGCATCACCGTGCACGGCGCTGGGAGCAGCAGCAGCGCTTCGGCGGCCAGCGGTGACGACGGTGGCATTGTTGGTGTCGGTGGCGGCGGCGGCGGCGATGACGGCGCGGCGGCGTTCATCGACGCCATCCTGGACTGCGACTAGGAGACGGGGGTGGACCAGCTCATCGCCGAGCTGCTGGCTGACCCGGGCCTACTACGCGGGCTCGTCGTCGTCGTCGTCGGAGATGGGCTGGGGCATGGGCCTGCTGAATGCTGATTAATTAGTGGTTATGCAAAACTCATCAGACTGCTTATATGCTGCTTTGATTCAGTTACTATGAACTTCGTTATCAGGTAGTCAGTCAGCTGGTCAAACCTGCCGAGCTGATCCATTCATATGCTTGCACTGACTCTGGGTGTTTTCGGATTATTATTACTTGTACGGATAATTAACGTCGTTTGTGTGTGTGTTTTATTCCTTTTCCTAGAGGAAACTGTATTTGCGTGGTGCATTACTACTTTTAGGGGTGTCTACGAGCCAGAGCTGGGGGTGTCTGCGAGCGAGAGCTGTTTCGTAGGAGTCTGTTCGCTGGTTGGTTTTTGGGCTGGTTTGGACTGGCTGGTGTTGGTTTATTGTGAGAAGAAAACACTGTTGGCTGACTGGTTTGGACCGGCTGAAACTAACAAGCGAACAGGGTGAACAGCTCCGGCTCCTCTGGCTCAAAAATGAATCCTCCAGAAAAACATTTGATAAGATTTCTCTGCAGGAGTTAGAGCTGAAGCCGGAGAAAGAGCCCGACCAAACAGCCCTTAATCAAGCAGCCGCTGGTAACCTGGCACGTCTCCCGGCAGCTGAAAAATCACGGGGCCCTGTAACCATCAGGTTTGCGTTGCATCGGCCGCCACCACACACGGCGAGTCAGGGACACCGGACACCGCGAAACTCCACGCCCCGGCCGGCCCGTCCCTATCATCAGTTCCCTCACGACGGTACGGAAGAACCGATCGATGCTTTGCCAATGGCCACTCACCACGGAATCAGTGTAAGAAAAAAAAAGCAAGAAAAGTCGTTAGCACGCAAACACACGGCACGAGCAATCGAGCACCATGGCTGGTCCCCAGCGCCTCCTCCTCCTGCCGCCGCTCGTGCTCCTCCTCGTCGCCGCCGGCGCGATCCTCCTGCCGCAGCGCGGGTCCGCGGAGGAGGGGAAGGTCTCCCTGGAGCTCTACTACGAGTCGCTGTGCCCGTACTGCTCGCGGTTCATCGTGAACCACCTCGCGGGGATCTTCGAGGACGGGCTCATCGACGCCGTCCACCTCCGGCTCGTCCCCTACGGCAACGCCCGCGTCGGGTCCAACAGCGAGATCTCGTGCCAGGTACGAAAATTTATATCATGACAGCGATCCCCCAATCATCGCAAAAACAAAACTGTTAATGAATCGTTCAATTACTGATGTATCGTCTTGTTGGCTTGAACTTATCAGTATAGTTTATCGACAATGGAATAGTGTTTTTTTTTCTCGCAACAAATATTTCAGCCGACTTATAATCCACAGACGAACAGCTCCATAGCCTTTTATTGGGTTGCTTAATTTTATATGCTAGAAATAAAGATTTATTTATTTTGGGAATAGATAGTACTACTGGTACAACGATACTGTGCACACGGTAGCGGTCGTGCAAGCGTGGCATGTTAGCGCCCACACCATCATGCTCACCTGATCTGTGTCCCACATCTCACCGGTCACAGTAGCGGCATATAGGTTTTCAGAAGGGATGATGCTGACATTTGAGTTGCGACTCTCATGCTATCCAAAATAGATGTCTCGTATAGTACCACCGAAGATCCATTTTGGATTTGAATGCCCTTACGGGTACTCTGTTGGAGATAGTCTAACATCGCTATAGTTGTAGTGGACCACTTGCAACAATATCACTATAGCGGTGGTGGATCTCCATGTTGTTCACTACTACAGGATAGAAGACTAAAAAATATCATAATTACTCCTTTGCAGTCACCTGAAATTTTGCTTTTCTATCGGTCACCCATCTCCCCACACGTCATCTCTCGCCGACTCTCTCTCTTCTTCCCCAACTCCGGTGGGCTTAGAAGAGAAGAGCTCGGGGGAGGAAGGCTGACCATTCGGTGGGGGCGACGGGAGGGCGGTGTAGGGTCTTGGCGGCGGTGGAGGCGACCGGGCCAGGTCGGGGGCATCCATGGCCGGAGCTCGCCGCGGAAGAAAGACGGGGAGCTCCAGCGAAACCCTAGAGCGTAGTGGTGGGACGGTGAGCAGCGGCGAGGGTGGAGGCGAGGAGGAAGAAGGTGCGGGTGGGACGGCGAGGTAGGCGCTGGAGGGGTGCGGAGGTTGAAGATGACTGACACGTTAGTCACCTGCCGCCGATAAGTACAAAAAATATACCATATTAAAATTAAGCAACAACTATTGCACTTAGCGCTCAATGTTGATATCTCCATGCTATCACTATATATGCTCTGTTCGCTTGGCTGATAAGCCATGGCTGAAAGAACTGTTGGCTGATTTGTTGCGAGAGAAAATTAATATTCATTGGCTGAAAAAGTACGGCTTATAAACCAAGCGAACAGGGCGATAGTTTGTTGTAGCTTTATAGGACATTATTCACAATGGGATGGTTCAGACGATGTCAATGTAAATGGTTTAAATGGCAATAATAATCGCCCTATTTGTTTGGGCTTGTTTGGCTGATAAGCCATAGCTGAAAGTAGTGTTGGCTGATTTGGTGTGAGAGAAAAATATTATTTATTGGCTGAAAAAGTACTGCTTATAAACCAAACAAGCCCAAGCGAACAGGACGAATGTTGGAGATGGTGGTTTAGGTGATAATGAAGAATAATAGGAGTGGGACGTAGAATGGTGTTCCTTTTTATTGGTGCAAGGAGAATACTCGGTGAGTTGCTGTAGGGATTCTAAATAATTTAAAAAAAAATTAGATTATTTATATTTATAGTTATATGAATGAAACTATCTTAAATTAATTTTGGTGAATGGTTTGACACAAATAATGTAGATAGCTAAATGCATGTCAGTGGATGAAGAGATAACTATCATAACTACATGTGCTAGTTGACTATAATTGCAAGTTCTAGTAGATTGTTGATGTTGATAGCTTGCATATTGAGAGAAAACTCTAGTGGGGTTTAACTTTATAAGAGTATATGATATGACAATCAAAAGTTAATTTACTCATATGTTTTTTATATCTTATTCATTTGTATTTTCTTTGTGACTTACACCATAAAAATGTACACAGTGACCTAGAAACTTCTAAGGGCCTGTTTGGATGATGCAGTTTTGAAAATTGTAATATCACAAAACTGTTGTTTTATAAGTTAAAGAGACACAAAATCATGGCTTATAAAAAAGAGGTAAAGACTAGTTTTTGACAAAATCATGGTTTTAGAGACTACAAGATTTGTTGCATCCAAACACGTTTTTAAAAACCAAAATATTTTGTAAAACCATGGTATTTCTCTAATATTTTAAAAATACTTTGCATCCAAACAAGGCTATGTTAAGCAGACTTGATGTCGTATTGATATGCTCCAAATCTTTAGTTATTTTTAGACTTTTTAATTGGGGAAAATATTAGGTGCAAATCATCCTCTTGGTAGAATCGTGAAAACCTTTAAAAAAAACCGTACTTGGAGGTTTCCAAAAATTACGAAACCATGCACTTGGCACCGCTATTTGCAGTCCGCTATCTCCGCTATCAAAGACACTAACTAATCATCTACTGCTTTCGCTCACGGCTCACCGTAATTGTCAGTTGCTTGCGCAGACAAGAACACAGCACCTTCACCTTATACCACGCATCCGTTGCTGGCTTCGGCTTCCCTCGTACTCTTTCGGGATGTGTCTGCATACTGTTGAGTCGGACCGTGTGCTCGCAGGTACTGTACGCACGGTCGCAGTCGCAGGCCAACTCCAATGGGTTCAGGATCCCGTCCGCATTCACGGGCTCGGTCGGTCGGTCCCACGGTCCCACGTGGCCCACGTGGATCCCCCCTCCCACACCACAGCCATCCCCCCCACGCGGCGACCTACCGATCCACACACCCAATGGCCACCCGCCTCGCCATCGCCGCGCTCCTCCTGCTCGCCTCCGCCTCCGCCTCCTCCTCCGCAGCCGCGGCCGGCGAGGAGGAGGCCGGGAAGGTGGCCGTGGCGCTGTACTACGAGTCGCTGTGCCCCTACTCGGCGCGCTTCGTGGTGAACCACCTCGCCAAGGTCTTCGTGGACGGCCTCCTCGAGGTCGTGGACCTCACGCTCGTCCCCTACGGCAACGCTCGGATCCACACCGGCGGAGTGATCTCCTGCCAGGTAGGGCGCCGCCCGACCAGCTCCTCGCGTTTCCTTGTGCAACTTCGTCTGGAATTGCGGTCCTTGAATTCGCATCCTGGGTGTCACTGCTTGCTGGAGTAGTGTACTACTCCTAGTTAATCTGAGACAGAATTGGGGATTTCGTTAATTACTCTTATTAGTAGTCTTGCTGATGCTAACACAGTAACACTGTTGAGCTGATGGTTGTTGTTGCAGCATGGTCCGTACGAGTGCCTTCTCAATACCGTGGAAGCTTGCGCCATCGACGCCTGGCCGGATTTGGTAATTCCCCTCTCCTCTTAAGCTCTGCCCACTCATAGGGCTTTGACCTGCATGCAAGAATGACTCCACGAAACTCCGGGCAACGAAACTCCGGGCAAAACGGGTAAACCTTGCAACCAGCCGACCGTCGATTGATAACAATGAATCTGCCACCGACAAATTAGTTGTTGCACTCTGTGATCAAAGCTCCCTGGTCAAACGGACAGCATTTCTGCAGTTTTTCTCAAGCAAATCCTGGGATTCTTGTACAGTAGTACTCCCTCAGTTCCAAATTAGATTCCGTTTGACTTTTTTACCCCAAGTTTGACCGTTTGTCTTATTCAAAAAAATTTATGTAAACATAGTTAAATTTAAGTCATTCTTGAAGAACTTTTGTTAATAAGGCAAGCCACAACAAAAGGAGTGATATTTAGCACAAATTTTTGAATAAGATGAGTGGTCAAATTTAAGGTTAAAAAAGTCAAACGAACTGTAATTTGGAACGGATTTAGCAGTTCTCAAGGCTTCCGTGTATGCCTCTGTCGTTGTTGTTGGGGGACAGGATGTGCATTTCAGCTTCATCTACTGCGTGGAGGACCTGGTGGTGAAGCGCCAGTACAAGGATTGGGAGTCCTGCTTCCAGAAGCTGGGCCTCGACCCGGAGCCTGTAACACAATGCTACAACAGCGAACATGGCCACAAGGTTCGTTCTCAATCCTTCTTCGGATAGCTTTTTTGTGCTGATCTCTCATTCTCTTGTAATTGTAATTCAATGCATGTCCTAAACGCAGTATGAATTTGCAACTTGTTCACTGATTTGTTCCAGCTTGAGCTCGAGTACGCGAACCAGACTAACGCTCTCGAGCCCCCGCACCGGTACGTCCCCTGGGTGGTCGTCGACGGGCAGCCCCTGCTAGAGGCAAGTTCCACCTGAACTTCAACTGCATCCATGGCTCACCCTTCGCCTTGCCCAACTGTTTGATCAAGCTCTCACTCCATTGGTGGTGACGAACATGTTTTCGTCGTTTCAGGATTACGAGAATTTCGAGGCTTACACCTGCAAGGCCTACAAGGGCACTCCACCGAAGGCCTGCGAGGGGCTGGGACGTCTGCAGATGGCGCTCGAGACAGCGGAGGCGCGCAACGGCGTCAGCTACAACTCCGGCGTCAGCAAGCTTGCAACTGCTGAAGATGGGGGTAGGGAGCAGCAGTAAAGGTGTGGCTGGGAGAATACTAATTGATTAGCGATGTGTCCTTTTGGGTCATGTGAACATAAGAACATTACCCGTTTCATCTTGCTCTCCAGGATACACAATTTATGGGGCCTGTACATCGTACAGTAATAGCTAATATAGTAATAACATTATATAGTCGTTGCTGTTTATTATTATACTAATAGTCATGCACGTGCGGCATGCACGTGTCTATAAAAAGGATCATTCATAAAGAAGGAATTACAATAAAAATTTCGAGAAATAATAATACACATTTGACAGAATTCATATAATAGATAACAAGAATACAGATAGAAATAATAATGTGTATTTGCCCAAAGAGTTGACTGCTCAATTCATATAATGGATGTGTATTTACAAACAAGAGTTGGTTGCTAAACACCAATACCATATTGACATTCATATCAAAATTCAACCTACAACTAAAAGGATAACTTTATTTCAAAAGAACTGTCCTTTACCTTATGGTATATATGCTTCAAAATTTCAAATGACAGAATTATCCATTATAATAGGCCTATGTACCAAACTGCATAACACATTGGATCATGAGTAGGCTAAGGAATCTTGTGAAATACTCAGATGTTCCACTATAATAATGGCTCTGCAACATAACCTGCTCTTCCCTTGCTACACGCACCAGCTCCAAGCTCAGTAACCCTATTAATTAGAACAATCCATATGAGCTAGCACAAGTGAAATTATAAAGCTTATTTTCACATCTTTAGTATGTTGCCATAAGACTCTGCATGATCTTGCCATTGCCTTGGCCGTCAAGGTGTGAACTCAAGAGCTTGCTGTAGAATGGTCGGCAATGGTGCTGGAGATACATGTAAGCGAGTGAACATTTAGTCATGTTGTAAAATCTTACTCGTGCGTCGAATTGTTTCAGGTTGCTGTCTGTTATGAAATAATTATTGGAGGAGCAAGCATTTTCCTTGTACAGTTGAGGTCAATATCCACAACCACCGTGTATTTTTTAAGACAAAAAAAAAATCAACACCGAAATGCATCCAAGTACCTTGGCACCATTGGTGAGAGGAAGCCTACAAATGGCTACCTGGGCATAGCCTATTGTTAGAGTCATGTCCGTTTTCTAGTTGCCCTAGCTCTCCAAATCTTTCATCTGTCGTTTTATTCACCTTCTTGTCCTCAAAAAAAGTATTATTGAGGCAGTCTTTATATTTTCTATATAGAATTTTGCAAACCTAAAATTATATATAAACCTAGAAAGAGAGCACGGTATTTAGCTTAAATCTTCTGCTTCACCTTCTCTATGCTTCCTCGCCACCTTCCCTCTTATCTTCGACATGCTTGCCCATGTACCCATCAAGTCCAGCTCAAAAACCATAACATAAATTAACACAATAGTGTACTGTTCATGAACAGGAATGTAGATGTAACTTTACATGGCCCCTACCCCTAGAAACAGAGTACATGATATTGATATGGTTCCGTGGTAGCATGACAGGAAAAAAATAATGAGTCTCTTTGTTTGGCAATGCAGCAGATCCATCTAGCTAACATGTTGTGATGCAAAAGAGGACAAAATCATAATGCAGTTCAAATTAAACGCCAAAAAGGGAAGAAAAAAAGACTGCTAATACAACATCCAAAACAAAGAGGCAAAAAGAGAGAAATCAAGAGGTGCTCAAACTTTGATGTCGGCGTGCTCAATTCCACCACATCTCTGGCGCCGCCCAGCGAGTAACGAATATGTTGGGGGCACAGTGGACCGCTCAGTGGGGGCAGCCCCGTGGAAAGGCAAATTGATGAAAAATTTCATAAGCTAGCTACATCCAATACAAAGCATAGGAAATTGTGATTTATCAAGGTAATACATAAATTCATCTATGTTCACGAACTGAGAAACTAACACAGTTTATAAAATTGATACTGTACTAATAACATATGTAGCACTAAAGCCAGTCTCAATGGAGGTGGAAGACATTCTCATTTGAATGGAACTTTAAGAAGAAATAAAATGATGCCGGGCTGAGAATAAAAACTCACCAAAAAGAACTAATACTATCCATCCAATTGATACAAAAGAATATTTTTTCTTACATATAGTATAAAAGAAAATTTATTCACATTTATATGTAATCGAACACAGGTATTGCTTAAAATTTGCGATATCAGGCATACATACAGATGGAGGCAACGTTGAAGTTGCACAAATATTGTAGGAGCATTTTATATTGCTTTATCTTTATTTCTAGTATATTCCTTTCTTTTGCGCCCTATAGACAGTCAAGCAAACGCAGATTAAGCATGGGGCTTGCAAATGATGGATCGATCTGTTCTTACCTGTCTGAGCCGGCGCCGACATCCATGTTCCGTCCGAGTTGCTGCGCCAGTCGAGAGGATCGCAGCAACGGTCGCCGCGACACCGCCAACTCCGTCGAGTCCAAGAAAAATAGGAAGACGCAGCAAAAACTTCATAAACACATCGACGGTCTCACCTTTGCTTCTAAACCTTCAGATGCAAAACATCAAAGACCACCATCAAGATGATGCTAATGATGGAGCATTGTACCTCTAAAACGTAGATCAGGGATGATCTTAACTTAGATGGGGTAACTTGTTCCTATACCTCGCCCTAGCGCAGTTGCGTCCATGGCGCCTCAGCAACGTGGACGCCGGTGTCGTGGCAGCGTAGGCGTGGCGGAGTCCAGAGGGCGGGGGGCGGCGCAGAGGCGACGGTGAAGTCGGTGGCGGCTTCCGTCGCTGGCAGCATCCTCTCTCTGGATCGGTTAACGTTAGGGAATCGTCGGTAGGGCGCCTGGTAGCTTAGGGGAACCTCGTGCCTGGTGTCTCAGGTCCTACCTCCCTTTTATGGTGCTGTGCGACGGGGGCCCACCAACTATGGAGTGGTTAGGCGCCCCCGATCAGAGCGCGGATCTAAGGGTCCAATTAGCCGTTGACCCAATTGGTGGAGATCAAACTAACATTCTTCCCCTTGATCTCACCTTATGACTTAAACTTAACTTCCTTTTTCTTTTTTCCATTCCATCACAGATCAGTGCATAGAGCGTGCTTCATCATCACGGTCAGTTGCCATTAGATTTAACAGCTACAATGCACCTCTCTGTTTTGAAATAGATACTCAACTAGGCCCTCAGTATTCAGAAATTATAGGCTTTCCCATAAACCTATGTCGACTGTGTGTTCTCTGAACGCACTGGGTGGTAAGCCTTTGGTAAACGGATCCGCAAGTACTTACTCGGTACTTATGTGCTCAATGCTTTCAAAATGATTCTGGATTTTCTCCTTTACAACATATACCTTAGTGTCAATGTTTTTGGTAGCACACTTGACTTGTTGTCTTAGGAGTTAACTTACTTTAAATGGTTATTGTTGTTGTCTACCATTGTTAAATCCGAGTATAAATTCCCTTAACCTCCTTTTGCCTATTCCTTAAGCCTCATGACAAGCTATACTATGGTATACATCACTGATGACACCACAACTGTTTCTTTGAAGCTTTTCCACAATAATACTCCAACTGCGAGTGTTAGCAACTGCTATGGATTTCGCTACATATCTCGCCAAGACTTGACTTTTGTACCCTCAACTATTTTAGAGTACTTGTTCTTTCTTACTCAGCATGAGGCCTATGATACTTTGTAAAATTGCAAGACATTCTCAACTCCATTCTAATGATCTATATCTGGGCTGAACTTCTGCCAAAATATCCCGGATACATAAACTATGTCAGGGTAAGTTCCTACTTGTACTTGTACACACATCAAGCTTCCAACAACTGAAGCATATGGAACCATATTCTTTTGATCGATCTTATATCGGTTTCTGAAATACTTAAAGTTCCCAAAACTATTACCCTTGAATATAGGAGCAGACGTAGGTTTACTCGCATGCATACTTTACTTCTTTAGAATCTTTTCTAAGTATACCTTTGCGATAGTCCTAATACCCCATTTTCTTATACCTCGGTGAATTTCGATTCCTCGAACCAATGACGCTTCACCAAGATCATTTACATTAAAACTTGAGGATAAAACTTCTTCTTCTCCAATGATAGATTAACATCACTACTAATGAGTAGAGTGTCATCTATTCACGGGATGTGGAAAGTGAATTTTCCATTCACGAGCTTTACATAAACGCTATTGTCCTTCTCATTTTCTTTAAAACCCAAACATTCTCATTGTTTCATCAACTTCAAATACTACTGTCTAGAGACTTACTTTAACCCATAAATGGATTTCTACAGGCGGCATCCCATACGTTCTTTCTTCCATGACAAAAACATTTTGGGTTATGCCATGTAAACGTTTTCATATAAATCCCCGTTGAGGAATGCCGTCTTTACATCCATCTGATGTAACTCTAAATTATAATGTGCCATTAACACCATTATAATTTTAAAAGAATCCTTATATAAGACTAGAGAGAAAACTCTCATTGTAATCTTTTTATTCTCTTTGCGTAAAGCATATTGTCACAAGTCGTGCTTTATATCTTTCTACATTCCCTTTGGAGTCATATTTTGTCTTATAGACCCATTAACAACCTACTATTTTGGCTCCATTAGGAATTTCATTTAAGTCTCAAACATCGTTGGTATTCATCGAATTCATTTCAACTTTCATAGCTTCTTACCATTTAAACGAGTAAACGCTTCTCATGGCTTCTTCAAATGAGGTGGGATCATCCTCTATTTGAATTTCTTCACTAACAGAGACTTCATAGTCATAAAAAAACTAGTTTACTAATTCTTCGAGACCTTCTAGGGCCTCAGCTACTGGTACTTTCATCTAGGGCTATTGTTGCTCTTCATTGCCAAAAGACAATTGATTCTACATGCTCCTGTATAACAAGATCCTTGTTTATATTATTTATCTTCTTCGAAGAGCAAACAACAGGTATTATATAAGTCATACAACATCAACAGGTATTGAGAAACTTGTTGCTCTTGAGTCACTAGAGTGGACACGCAGTCCATCTTCTCTTTAAGTCTTAGGTCTCTACATACCTCTACATACCATGCCCCCCAGATCTTTCCATCTTTTCCAAAAAAAATAGTGTATCTTCAAATGTCTTATTTTGGGTTTAAACCTTTAAAACCTCGTATGGCGCTTTAAGCGTCATCTTAACATCTTTGAGGCTGACTACGCTATCTTCGTGTCGAAACTTGAAAAGGTCCAGAATTTAGCTATTTCTCTGCTTAGGGGTATCATTGTTGTGACCGTTGTACTCCTCCAACGGTTTTATCTTAATTAATCTTTATCTCACTCTTAATGAAGAGTATCTTTCTTAATTAATCTTAATACTCTCCCCCTCGAAATATGGCACGAGCTTTACTGCCATAATTTCGATAACTATTCAGAAAGCATGTGAACGAGGAGACACTTACAACTTACTTCATTCACATGATTATGTCATGTAAACAAAGTTATTTCTTGATCCGTTTAGGAGTATACTTTCCTTATTTCACTTTAACAACTCAACGAGGTCATTAGCTGTACTTTTACAAGTCACGCTTGCATCTTTTCTTATCATTTAGTTAGTATTGACCATGACGATGCATTTCTTTTATGACAAGGTTAATACTAGGACAGCATAAGAGTTACCCAAGCTTCTCTTGCTATGCGGGATACAAAACATGTGAATCATCAGAAAACTTCTCCTGCCATGCATGATTGACTAGCATAAGTACTATACCAAAACTTCTCCCCATACGGGATACATCTATACGAAAATTTAGTCATGACGACTAAAACATTCACTTATACTTTATTTTCCAATTAAATCTTTCTGTTGGTTCTAATTTAATCAGAAAATTAATGAACTAACAAAAAATTATCCTGAACTAGCTTGACTCAAGCCTTTCCATTTACATACCCCAGCATTGCAGCCCGTTGGCATGCAACCGAGTTCTCGTCGGTTAAAATAAAATACACAATATGCTTTTGCATCAATTTTACATCACCGTTGGGCAGAAAATAGAATTAATACATAAAACTCAAATTAACTTGAAATCTATATGACTACACTTCAAAATTAAATTCTCCCATTGGTTCGAATTTAATTGGAAGATAATCAACGTCATTTCAGCGGAAACATATTAACCAAATACATTCTATCAGTTCAGGAGCATTTTTTGGTCCTTATCTACTCTCTGAAAAATTTAACACCAATGTGGTGAAATTTTCAGAGATTTAAACTTCAAACTTAAATTCGTTATAATATTGTTATCATTAACGTTGGTCAGAAATTGACAATACCATAATCTTACTTAAACAAAATGGACTACTCCTCTAATTTAAATTTTTTCGTTGGTTCTAATTTAATTAGAGGATAAACATAATCATAATTTACTAAATATAACTGCTCTTCAAATTAAATTCTCCTGTTGGTTCGAATTTAATTAGAAGATAATCAACATTAAACTTTGCAGCGAAAACTTAAACATAATTTATGAATTTTACCCACGGGGAAATTCTCTTTACTAATTTTCTTTGAGCCAGTGATCATTTTCTAGGAAATAATGATTTATTGGAAAAAGAAAAAGAAAAATGGACTCAAATCAATACTGTTTCTTCGGCCCGACCAAGAAAGCGGCCCGGCCTGCCTTGCGCGCGCGGCTCCCTCCCAGGCCGCAACCTGGGCCTGGGCCGGGAAAGCGGCTCGCCCGCTCGCGCCCGCCTGGTCCAGCCTCTGGCCCGTCGCCTCTGCGCCGTTCGATCCGATCCGATGGTCGTCCGCGCGTCTCGCCCGAACAAAAATTGCGCCGCTCCGCTGAAACCCTAAATTCATTTCCGTCTTCGCTTTCTCTTTCTTCTTTCCCCTTCTCTTCCTCAGTGCCGCAGTAAGAGACGACCACGATGCGACGGCACCCCGTGGCGTCCGGAGAAAAAGAAGGTAGCGGCGCCGCTGCAGGGCCCCTCGCCGGCGCGCGCTCACCCAAGGCCGAGCGCGTCGCCGTCGAGCGGCTTTGCGGCTGCGCCTCGGATTCTAAGCCCGCACGTCGGCGTCTCGTCGATGAGCGGCGGCTCAGCTACCCACGTGGCGTCAGGGCTTTCTCCCGCGCAGCGGCGGTGCGACGGCGGTGGAGAAGCCCTGGTAGGTCCTCCCCTTTCCGTCCTTGGTTTTCTAGGGTTAGGGTTCGGGTTAACCCTTCTACCACTATTCATCTTTTCCGACTGCTTTTCACGAGTTAGGGTTAGGGTTCGTGTCTAGGTCGATCCGAATCGGGCCGAATCGAGCCCTCTTTCTTCTGTTGTTCTTCCCCTTCTAGGGTTAGGGTTAGGAACCCTCTGTCTCGATCCGAATTGGATCTTTCTCATCTACTTCTAAATTGCTACTACCTCAAACTAGATCTACAAACTAGCAACCTTATCTCTGGTACCATTGATGGAATCGAAAACTCTTCTAGGTGTAGATCAGTGAGTAGAACTTAGCTTAATGCGTGAATCGGGAGAGGGAGACTTGGTGATGTACTTCATCATAGGTAGCCACGGCCACGGCGCCACAGCGACGTGGCCACTGGAGTCGTAGTAGCAGTGTAGTGACGGTGCGTGACGACGAGGCGAAGTGCAGCGGCCCGGTGGTGGCACTGCAGAGGCGACGGTGAAGTCGGTGGCGGCTTCCTGTCGCTAAGGGTTTCTCTGTAGACGGGTTACAGCAGCTCAGGTCAACCTCGTGCCTCGTGCCCTGACCCCTACCTCCCTTTTATGGTGTTGTGCGATGGGGGCCCACCAACCATGGAGCAGTTAGGCATCCCCGATCAGGACGCGGATCCAAATGTCCAATTGGCCGTTGGTGAAGATCAAACTAACAGCTAATTCTTAGTAGTGCTGGGCCGTTGTTGCTGTGCTGCTGCCCGCCATGACGTCAACCACCGGGCCGCCATTGCTTTGCCAAGTCGAGCACCTGCTTCAACCACCGCACACTTCTTCTGCTCTTGCCGCCATTACTCGCTGTCGTGCTTGCCATCAATTGCACTTTCATCTCATCTGCTTTTTAACTGCCTGGGCTGCCTACTGCATGCCGCACTCTCCTACTCTTGCCGGATAGCTTGTCCATGCATGGTGCTGCATTTTTAATTTCTACCGGAAGCATCTTCAATCGCATCTATAACACAGCCATGCAAACAAGAAAAGTGAAGAGACGTGATTTAAAATACGTGAAGATCGAACCTCATCACCACGGGTGTGTGCTGCCATGCCAACAACAGTGATGACTGATGAGGATGGAGGGAGCATATATCCTGCTGTCCGTCTACTCGGGCTACCTCTCTCGTCCGCCGCCGGGGCGCACGACCAGTCCTCCGTGTGACGTGAGCGGCAGCGGACGGTGGCGAGCGCCGGCGAAGTGTTCGCGCTGGCCCGGGCGTAGGTGGACTACGTGCTGGGCAGCATGCAATCCGTCCGGGATGAGCTTCCTGGTCGGCTACGGCGCCCGGTTCCTCGCCAGGGTGCACCACCGCGCCGCCTCTCTATCGTGTCGTACAAGCACAGCAAGGAGTTCATCGATTGGCGGCGCGCAGAGGTTCGACGACTGGTTCATCTGCAATGGCGCCAACCCCAACGTTGTAGTCGGCGCCATCGTTGGCGCTCCCGATCGCCGGGACCGGTTCAGGGACCAGAGGGACGGCGGCGGCGATGTAGCCTATCCAAATATGATGGACGATGAAACCTCCTTTTATAGGGCAGGGCCCAGGCCTAGGGTAGCCACGAACGACTCGCGATCAATCTAGCGTGCGTGCGTGGGTACAGGAGTCGAGTATGTTGAGAGGTGGGTGAAAAAAAATCGCCCGGGGAGAAGGTGTTCGATCCTTTTGGATGGCAGGAACGCAAACATGTCTTACGGGTGTGTAAGATTATAGAGGGTCCACAACCAGATTAAAGTACACCATCAGATTTAAAGATGTTTAGTAAGGGTTTAGATATAGGGTGGGTAAGAAACTTTTGGTGAAATATATTTTTCAATTCCTTCACTCTTTTATAGTATAGATATAGATAATTACATTTTTATCCTCTTTAAAAATATATACATTATGTCTAGATGCATGGTAGAAATAATATATCTAGAAAAACCAAATCGTCATATAATTTAGAAATTTGGAACGGATGGAGTAGTTTTTTTAATACAAAATTACTGACCCCAAAGAGAGAAACATATGATCCCGAAGGACCTAACTTCCTTTAAGATAAACATACCAGATATTTGTGTCAGGTATTGAACAAGATTCTTCGTGGGGGACTTCTACTATTTCTACGAAGCAGTATGATCTTAGAAGTGTGGCAAAGCGATGGAAGGAACCGAGAATGGGATGAACCCATCTACGAAATGCGAGCAGATATCAAAAATTCAAAATTCATGGATAGAGTATTGAACGAAGTCTAGCTCATTGCACAAGTCATACAAGACAATTACAGTATGTGTTAACGTACATCAATCCTCGGTGTGTGTTGCAACTCGCCAGTCCACCATCTTACACACCAAAGCCGTCAGCTAAAATAGAGCTTGTCTATAGCCCGTTCTCTAGACGAAGCCAAACCAAAGAATATACGAGCACAAAAGCACAACCCCCCGGATAACTTCTGCTAAAGACGTAAATAGTCAATACTTTGATCTGATGTCAAAAATGGATGCTTTTCCTCAAGGTGCCACCAGCCATGTCCTGGTACTCGCTTCTGGACTTCTGGTACATCCAACAAAAATTACAATGATAGTAGATCTGCACCACCGGAATTCTAAGCTAATTAAAACACCAATTGCTCCTCTCATACATCGTGCATCTCAATCCCAGGATGTTACAGACAACGCAACCCAAAGATCATTAGATGTCCCAGATATATACATCCTATGTGTCTGGATCTGCTCATCGTTGGTACATAATGGGGTAGGGCTTGAATAATGACCGTTGCTTATTCTCTCCTGGACTGAGAATATGATTTCCCTTTGCATCGGTTCATGGCCGTTCAGAAGATTTCCCATGCTCAAAACTTTCCTCCAAGACTGATTAGCAGTAGGGGGAGGAAACAGGTTCGATACAGCATCTCTCTCATACATCCCGACCTTTTCCTTAGTTGTGAACTCCTAATATAGAATATTAAAAGAATGTCAGGAACATAGCCTCAGAAAATTTATCAGCAAAAGAAAATAACAGCTTGCCTAGGCACAGCAAGAAACTAATAGAGTAATACCACTCTTAGAAAAAAGAAGAATTGGAGTAAACTAATAACAGAATGAGGAATAAAAATATCACTAGTCCACATCCACATGGCCACATGGTCTGGCTGAAAACGGTAAGAAAAACAGTGTGACAGAGAAGAAGCTTGCAGCTTACTATTATACAAATCAGAAGTTCTGCCATGGCTATAATACGTAATGACTACCACCAACTTGTAGAGAAAAACTTAGGCGGTAGAACAATATCTTCATATTATGGAAACCCTTGAGTTTCCAGTATCTAATAATTGTCGGATAAATTTGAAGAACTGCATCGTCCATGATTTTAGCCTTTTAGGAAGGGATGAAAACGGTACGGATATTTTCCGACTGTATTCGAAACCGAATCCGTTTAGAGGGGTTGAGATCTGTCCGTATCCGAGTCCGGATATCCAACATCCGATACCGTATCCGTATCCGAATACTCAAATCGCATATTTACGATGTCGATATCCAATCGTATCCTATCCGACATAGTTGACACTATCCGTATTCGAATCCGAATCCGGACAGAAATATGAAAACAAATGTAATATCGGTAATATCCGTCCGTATCCGATCCGTTTTCATCCCTACTTTTAGGCATAATAAAGGCACGAGCAAATTAAATCAGATACGGACATTTTAGTTCCATTAACTTTGTTCATGTAAAAGATTACTTGTGTAACAACTGAGGGTAAGAACATAGGATTTACCTTTTCATAGCAAATGCTTTCCAGGCTAGTTCCCATTTTTGGAAGATAGTAGTTGAAGTAGTCGTAAAAAATTGCTTGAGCTAGTCGTGGAGCATCAATAAGCTTCCGATGGATGGAAGCAGCAAGAATCAGTAACTTCTCGATGTGCTCAAAAACTTGACAAAGCCGTTTCAGGTCTCCAGCCAAATCATTGACATCAGAATTCCCTGTTAAAACAATGGCCTAAGTATTCATGCCAGTGACCCGTGTTCAACATCCTCGAAGTTCTCTCTAGTTATTATGTGGAGCAAGCACCACTCCCGTGGTGGCAAGAATCCAGCGACAGGTTAGGCGGCATCATCTTTAGTAAGTTTCATCAGAGTTAGCCATTCGTTTAGTTAGCAGGATTGATTAGTTGATTGGTTTGTTAGTTTGTGAGAAATGATAGAAGATTGGTTGGCTTATTGCCTATGTAAACCCATCTGATGTATCCTCGAAAGCTAAGCAATGAGATAATCTCCACCTACCTCTCTACCCAAAATAGGGCACCGATGCGAAAAACCTCACCTCATTGCCGATCACGACTACCACCTGCGTAGTCCTGGTCCTGTTCCCCAACACGACAACACTAGTCCCTAAAGGATGGCTGGCTTACAGCTAATAATCCAGGCTGTTTTTTAAAGCTGTACCCTCGATGAACAATATTCTTAACGGCATTACACATTTCAAACTGGATATTGGTTGCATTGTTAAACAAATAGAAGGATAAGCGAACACAAAAGGATATCTTTAGAAGAGAAGGTCTCCTGTGAATATCAATCCATAAATACTTCTTTCAAAATGTAAGTCTACAGTCCACACAGCTGTATGGAAAGTATAGTAGTACCTTGAAGAGATTTCAGTGTTGACGCCATGGTTGCATATAGCTGATCCATTTTTGTTTTCATTTCCTTGAAGCCACCATGTATGGTCCTATTCAGGATATCAGCTGACGATTTGAAAGCAGTGCACACCATTTGCTCGAGGAGCTGCTGTGGCCTCAAAGTTTCAAGGTAATGAAGCACCTGCGTATCACATATATAAAATGCTCAATAAGTAGCATGCTAGTATTTTATCGATAGTAAGAATTAAGATGCTATCTAATATTCATGAAGAATTCAAGGTCATGGTTCTAGTTTTAAAGTGATCATCCAACCCCGTACAGTTCAAAACCCCCCATCTTCCAGCAAAATAAAATGTGTGCTGCTTAAGTTGTAGTTTGTTTATACGAAAAATGATAAGGCACCCAAGGGTTCGCGCGTACTGGACATCACAACCGCATCCATGAAATCTCAAGATTTGTTTTCATGGCAAACGAGTTGACGACACTATCGATGACCTTCTTTATCTCATGGTATAGACAACGCAGCCGAGTGAATGGTTAGTTGATGGTGGTGGTGGAGCAACAAGGGTGGGAGATGGTGGAGCCGTTCCCTGTGGCCGGCGGTGGTGGTGGAGGTTGGTGGCCGCGGAGCAGCGTGATTGGATTACGATTTCGAGGATGGCTCAAATAATCACCAGGCTTAGAGGTGTCTTGGTAGGTAGGACAAACCAACGGGGCGGCAGGTGGCAGGCGGCTAGGCCGGGTGGCAAGGGTGCCGCAGGCGGGCGGTGGGGGGCTAGTGTTGGGGAGGGATGGGTCAGGGGCACCCGGAGTGTTCTGCGGAGGTCGAGGTGGAGACAGGGGCAGTAGGTGAGTGGGGAAGTCGTCGCTGGTCATGGGCTGCTGTGGAGATCGCCAGCGGTGGGACGGCTGGGATGCAGAGGAGGAAGGGCAGGAGGAGGTAGGAGGATCAGTTTCCACCGAAGTTGGAGATGACAGCAGGTGCCAAGATGTCATTGTTTGCACTCATCAAGATCGCGTGCATGGATGGTCCAGATGTAGAAGGATGGCTGGGATGCAGAGCTAGAAGGATCCGTTTCCACCAGATCTGTTTGTCATTGTTTGCACTTCAAGTTTGCATCCATGGAGGGTCCAGATGTCCAGGACGTGGGAACACCTGGGCACAGAATCTGCTTTCTTTGTTTATTTTAATAATCGAAACTTTCAATTTACACTTCGTTAGTAATTGCATTGGTCATTTGTAATTGAATAGTATTCCATCCATTCCAAATTGTAAGTCATTTTGGCTTTTCTGCACTATGTCTAGATACATAGTGAAAACTATGTATTTAGAAAAGCCAAAACGACTTACAATTTGGAAAGGAGGGAGTAACTTGAGCACAAAATGACACCAGCCATCCTATAAGTAATAAGATGGTGAAATTACCAGCACAGGGGTAGTACCTTTTCTCCTTCCCGAACAGGGTCAAGCAAAGACTTCTGTTCGGAAACAGGCAATGGTGGAGCATCATTCCAGATTTTGCGCCACACATTCCCATGTTCAGACATACGCTGAGAAAGCTTTCCTTTGGGAGGCCAGCCTGCATTACCATCTGTTTTGTCCTCACCCACCCAGTCACCAGGTGAATGCCACCGAATAAAATCTTCAAAGACAGCATCTGGGTTTGCAGCTTTAAAAGCAGACATATCTAAGCAAGGAGCAGAGCTTCCTAATTAGTAGCAAATGAAGAAGTTCCACAATATAAGTAACAAAGAGGAAAAGTAGAATAACTTCTTCAAAATCTCGTCATTGCTCATAAATTAGAGGAAGTAAAAGAAAATTCCTAAAGATAGACTCTAGAAACATTAACACATCATGTAACAAGTGAAATGTCATGCTGTTCCCACAAAATCTTACCGGAACATAATATATCCCTTTCCAGTTGTCCAGATAGACCCTGCAGGAACAGAGGAATGCTATGTAAATTCTTGTAAACTTGATCTTATTTAGGTAGGCTATCTGATAGAGTGATAGGTCCAGCATGCAATAGACTCAGTAGTACATATAATCCAATTAACAGACATACTGTTGTTCTTTGGATAAACCTATGAAACAGAAAGGGATTTGACCCTTCATGCATACAACAGCAATTTTGAAAACTTACAATGGCATTGCCAAAAGCTTCGGCTGCATGGAGCCTTTCTTCATGCATATCTTCGGTCATCAAAGGTGCATCCTAAGGAACTGATGGAAACATAAGGGAGTGCATGTGGATCACAATATTAAACCTGAAGAAGAGGGCAAACAGAACCTGAGTATATGGAGCATGCATTTCCTGAAACGTATTCAGGAGCATCATTTTAGGCACAACACCAGCTGATCCTTTCCTAGACTTGTTCACTGCCTGCTCTTAATTATGAGTTAGCAACTTAACATTAAATTGTTTTTGAGTTCCAAATAGACATATTGAATGAGAGTATTATTACCGTACTATTTGAAGTCTCATCTTTGTAGCCAGCACCTTTCTCACGGTTCAGTGATTTCTTTCTCTCAATGCATATCGTGAGCTTCAAGGAGGAAAAAAAAACAAAAGACACAATTTATTCAATACACTGGCAAAACATGTCACCCCTAAGGCCCTAAAAGCTTAAGGACCGAGTGAATTATTTTTTAGAATCTTTGCCAAAACCTAATACTCGGTTCATAAGATAACTAACAAATAGCTTCTTGTGCCAATTTATGAAATGTGAAATAAATGGTGAAAAAAAATAGTTGAATCATTCTACAAACAGCAGCTTGCAGAAGCAAGTGAGAATTCATGAGATTGTATACCTTACTTTCTTTTTTCTCGAACACGCAGGTGTGTATCATTATATTAAGAAGGAAAGGGGTAAGAACCCTTAAAAAAGTCATACACCCACACCAATCAGAAATACAAACCAGTGTACGCCCTTTACCATAGAAAAATCAACCATGACCTAAACTTAACTCTCACTCGACACAAGGGCCAGGAGGTAGTTAATGCCTCGCGCCCTAGCCAGCCCGCAATAGTGCAGACTGTATACGTTGCTCGAATAACAGAATCAATAATGCATGGATCTTTCTTCCAGAATTGATTGTATATCAACCACCCCCTCCCACCCCTCTCCTCTATCACTTCAAAAAGACCAAAAAAAAACTTCAAATATTTTGTTGTCTTAACAATTCTCTGTAATTTTTCTTTTCCCAACACCCCCATAGTTTCCATCAGACTTGTCCTTCACTATCAGATGAAGTTACCTATCCACAGCCAGAGCAGGACCAACTTTTGGCCATGATCAGTACAACTCAAGGAGGTGCTGGCAGTAATATAGGCTGTGTTGATCAAAGTGGCAAAGACATGATGACATGGGTCATATTCTGCTTGCTGTTCTGGCATGGAAGCGGAGCAGAGCTGAGAGCATGCATTGGCTGAGCCAAGTGAAGACAGAGACATGCTAGAGTACTTTTATATGTGTATTCCTTTTTTATATATTCATGGCAACACAAGTGTTGGAGCTGCTTGGGTGGAGTAGGAAGTAGTCGTGTGAGGTGAGCGGACGGGGTTTGATCTCCCGGTGGCGACGAGGCTGGGATGCCATCCTGGAGGCCGGCGTCGAGAAAGAGAACGAGAGCGCTGTGGAAACGAGTTCGCCAAGGAGCGAGAGAGTTTACTCAAATCCTGGCTAAACCTTTCATTAACTCAAGTGTTCAATACTTAAAGGAAATCTCACACTCCCTAACAAACTCTTGCTAACATTTAGGAACTAACAAATGACTCTGAACCTATCCTGAGACTACGGATCGGCCGTTCCACGCTGTGGTGACCGCGCCCAGCGCATGCCGTTCGCCTCCGGTCGTTGTGTGCCTCGCGTTGCGCCTTCTGTTGCTCGTGCCGCGCCCTAGCCACGGCTGCGTTTCCTCCTCTGGTAGACGTTGCCGACCATAACATCTCTCCCCCCCTCGGGAAACAGCTCGTCCTCGAGCTGGAACGAGTGGTGGGCAGCACAGAACGCCTCCACTGGCTCCCAGGTCGCTTCTTCTTCGGGCATGTTCTCCCACCGGACCAGCACGTGCCACGCACCACGGCGAAGACTGGCACGCAGAACACGAGCCGGCTGAGGCAGCAGACGACCGTCGTGTAGAGGCGGAGTAGACATCGGCGGTGAACCGTGGAACGGCTTGAGGACGCCCACATGGAAGACGTCGTGGATGCAGGCGCCTTCAGGAAGCTGGAGACGGTACGCCACGGCGCCCACACGTTCGACGACCTGGAACGGCCCCGCATAACGGGGACCCAGCTTGCCACGGCGGCCCGACAGGAGCGACTGCGTCAGTCGATGAAGCACGCGCAGCCACACCCAGTCGCCCGGGGCGAACTCCAGAGCGCGGTGATGAGCGTCGTAGTAGCAGCGGGTGTATTCCTGTGCCTGGAAAAGCCTGGTGCGTACGTCGGTGAGGAAGGCATCGCGGTCGGCGAGCATGTGGTCGACGGTGTTCGTCCGCGCGCTGCCCGGCTGACATGGCAGCAGTGTCGGAGGAGGCCGGCTGTAGACAACTTGGAATGGCGTCGTACGGAGCGCGGAGTGGTAGGCGGTGTTGTAGCAAAACTCAGCCCACGGCAACCAGTCCAACCAAGCTCGCGGCTTGTCCCCGGTGATGTAGCGGAGATACATGGCAATCGTTTTGTTCACCGCTTCGCTCTGGCCGTTAGTTTGTGGGTGGAACGCAGAGCTCATCCGAAGCTGCATGCCGGCGAGCTTGAAGAGGTCCCTCCAGACATGACCGGTGAACACGGGGTCCCGGTCACTGACGATGGACTCTGGGAACCTGTGGAGACGCACAATGTCGTGGAAGAACGCCCGAGCCACCGAGGACGCCGTGTAGGGGTGGCCGAGCGGGATGAAGTGTGCGTATTTTGAAAAACGATCAACCACCGTGAGGATAACACTCTTGCCATGTACCTTAGGAAGGGCTTCGACGAAGTCCATGGACACATCAGCCCACACCCGCGACGGCACCGGCAGCGGTTGGAGGAGGCTGAAAGGATGCAGCGCTTCCGTCTTGTTCTGCTGGCATGTCGAGCAGGCGCGAACGTACTCGCGGACGTGGCGACGATCGTGCTCGATGTAGAAGTCGGCGCGAAGGCGTTGTAGGGTTTTCTACACACCCTCGTGCCCGGCGGTATGAGCCAGGCGGAGCACGTCAGGGATGAGCACCGACGTCGCGGGCAGGTAGACGCGCTCGTCGCGCAGGATGATGCCGTCTGTCACCTGCCATGGTTCGCCGCGATCGCCAGTGTCGATGGCATCCCGAAGGGTGCAGAGTTCCGCGGAAGCCGCGATCTCGCGCCGTAGATCATCATAAAGCTCAAAGGACGGGGCGGACATGGCGTTGAGGACCACGTCGTCACCGTCACGGCGGGATAGGGCGTCCGCCACAGCGTTGAGGCGTCCCGGACGATATTCGACCCTGAAATCAAAGCCAAACAGTTTGCTAATCCACTGATGCTGCGGTATGGTAGAGAGCCGCTGATCCAACATGAATTTCAGGGCATAGTGGTCTGTGCGCACAACGAAGGAGCGCCCCAGAGGTATGGACGCCAGTGTCGCACAGCTTGGACCAAGCCGATAAGCTCTCGTTTGTACACCGCGACCTTCATGTGGCGCGGCGAGAATGGCTTGCTGAAGAACGCTAGTTGCCCAGCGCCCTGGTGCAGAACGACGCCAAAGCCGGAGCCGGACGCGTCGCAATCGACCACGAAGTCCGCCGTGAAGTCAGGAAGATGCAAGACCGGCGCGGCCGATAGCGCCGCCTTGAGCGCGGCGAGCGCCGCGCTCGCCGCGTCAGTCCAGTGAAAGCCATCCTTCTTGAGCAACGGCGTCAGCGGCGCGGCAATGGTCCCGAAGTCTTTGATGAAGTGGCGGTAGTAACCGGCTACGCCAAGGAACCCCCTCAGCCCCCGGGCGGAGCGCAGCTGCGGCCATGAGGCGACGGCCTCGACTTTGTCATTGTCCATGGCGACCCCGGCCTCCGAGATCACGTACCCGAGGTAGGCCACAAACATCGTGGCGAAGGCGCACTTGGAGCGTTTCATGTGCAGTCGGTGCGCGCGCAGGGTTTCGAGGACCACGCACAGGTGTTGGAGGTGTTCTGTCCACGAGCGGCTGTAGATGAGGATGTCGTCGAAGAAGACTAAGACGCAGCGGCGCAGGAATGGCAGCAACACCATGTTCATGAGGACTTGAAAGGTGGACGGCGCATTGGATAAGCCGAATGGCATCACCAAAAACTTGAAATGTCCATGGTGAGTGCGGAATGCCGTTTTGGCAATGTCTTCAGGGTGAACACACACTTGATGGTAACCGGACTTGAGATCGAGCTTTGTGAAAAACTTAGAACCTTGGAGCTCGTCCAGGAGCTCCTCGACCACAGGTATGGGAAATTTATCTTTGACAGTGGCCGCGTTGAGTGCGCGGTAATCCACACAAAAGCGCCATGTGGCGTCTTGCTTCTTCACGAGAACTGGCGCTGAGAACGGCGATGTGCTAGGTCGGATGATCCCTTGCTCCAGCATCATCGCGCACTGGGCTTCAAGTTCATCTTTCTGCAGTTGGGGGTACCGGTAGGGGCGCACGGCGACCGGTTCTGTGTTCGGCTTGAGGTGGATCCTGTGATAGCAGGGGCAGGCGGGTGGGAGTCCTGCTGGCGCCGTGAAGACGTCCTCGAAGGGCTGGAGGAGGCGGTCGAGGAGCGCCAGCTCCGCGCCGCGCACGACGTGCAGACGGCCGGTGGGTGCGATGTCTGTGCGCGTCGAGCCGACGCCTTTCCACAGCACACGACGGCCGTGGTGCCAGAAAGCCATACATAAGTCGTCGAAATCCCACAAGATAGGTCCCAAGGTGCGCAAGTTCACCCCGAGGACCATGTCGTAGCAGTCGACGGTGAAGTCTTCATGGTCGATGCGGTCCTGGTTGATGCGTATGCCGACGTCGCGAGCCAATCCACGGCACACCACCCGGTCGCCATTGGCCACGATCACATGAGCGCCATTGCTGCTGTGGAAGTGGAGGCCGATGCGTCGGGCCGTTGCTGTGCTGATGAAATTGTGCGTAGACCCGGAGTCGAGGAGGGCGGTGAATTCATGATTGCCCATGGACAGACGGATCTGCATGGTGTCCTCTGTGCGAATGCCCGTAATGGCGCTCAGGGAGATCAAGGGAGGCTCGTCATCAGGGTTGGGCTACTCGTAAGCTGATGCCGCGCCGTCGGTGTCGAAGTCACTGACCTCCAGGTAGAAGAGGCGCGCACATTTGTGGCCCCTAATGTAGGGCTCATCACAGTTATAGCAAAGACCTTAGCGCCGTCGCTCCGCCATCTCGTCGGGGGAGAGCTTCTTGAACGATCGAGGCGGGGGCGGCGCCACGGGCGTGATCGCCAGCGCCTGCGTCGCGACTGGGGCATGGACAGGCCCAACGGCCGCAGGGGGCAAGGGTTGTGGGCGGCCCTGGTGGCGAGGGGCCCTAGCAGTCGCGGGGGCGTTCCGTCGTTCATAAGCGCGCGCCAACATCATCCTGAGGCCCCTGGAGTTCCACATCAGTCCGGATCGGATCTGGGAGCCCACCAGTGAAGAGCTGGGCCTGCTGCGCCGGCGAAAGATGCCCGGCATTTGCCATGCGGACGAGGAACATCTCCATGTACTCCTCGACGGTCCCCCGGAACGGCAGACGAGCCAGATCGGAGAGGTGGTTGGTGCCGAGCGCCGGCCCAAAGCGTTGCTGACATAACCGCTTGAACTGAGGCCAGCTGATGGCGGCGACGTCGCCCGCATCTTGTTCGAGCATGTAGTACCAATGCTGGGCAACCCCCGTCATGTGGAAAGAGGCAAGCCAGACCTTGTCAGCTTCACGCGTGTGCTGCGCCCGGAAGAAGTGATCGCATTTGTTGAGCCACCCCAAAGGATCCTCCTTGCCATTGAAGGTGGGGAAGGACAGCTTATGGAACCGGGGAACGCCGATGGCATCTGCCTGATCCTCATACTGCGCCAGGAGCACGGTAGGCAGGGCTGGTGCCGGGCTACTGAAGTTCGGAAGGGGCGACGACGAGTGCGGAAATGCGATCTGAGTGATCGGAACCCCCTGGCTGGGCGCCGCCGCCGTCGTATGAACGACGATCGAGGCAGCCGATGGCACCGGTGGGATGCCGCCGTAGCCTGGCAAACCATACGATAGGCTGTGAGAAGGGTGCGACGGCCCTGCGCCCTGGCCGACGGCGAGTCCCTCAACATCGGATAAGCGTGTGGCGAACTGGCCCATCTGGCGTTTGAGGCCATAGATGGCCGCGGTGAGGGTCTCGAGGGCGCTGGAGGACGTGGGCAGAGTTGCGGTGGTGACAACGGGGAGAGCGGTGGTGGGGATGGTGGTGGTGGGGATGGCGGCGGTGGTGATGGGAGGAATTGCGGCGGTGGTGGAAGCCCCAGACATCGGCCCGGACATATCCGATACCAGATTGTTGGAGCTGCTTGGGTGACGTAGGAAGTAGTTGTCTGACGTGGGCGGACGGGGTTTGATCTCCCGGCGGCATCGAGGTTGGGACGCCGTCCTGGAGGCCGGCGTCGAGAAAGAGAACGAGAGCGCTGTGGAAACGAGTTCGCCAAGGAGCGAGAGAGTTTACTCAAACCCTGGCTAAACCTTTCATTAACTCAAGTGTTCAATACAAAGGAAATCTCACACTCCCTAACAAACTCTTGCTAACATTTAGGAACTAACAAATAACTCTAAACCTATCCTGAGACTACGGATCGGCCGTTCCACGCCGTGGTGACCGCGCCCAACGCATGTCGTTCGCCTCCGGTCGTTGTGCGCCTCGCGTTGCGCCTTCTGTTGCTCGTGCCGCGCCCTAGCCACGGCTGCGTTTCCTCCTCTGGTAGACGTTGCCGACCATAACAACAAGGCATTAAACTCGTATACCATGACATTTAATCATGGTACACCAAATATAACTAAATAAATAACACTTTCTCTCTGACTGTTATAATCTTGTACGAGTAAATGTGGCTCTAGAGACGAAAAAAGTAATTGATGTACCATTTGTAACTTTTGGTGGATAAGACAAGAAGAGAGATCAATGCTTGAAGTGCTTTTCATCCTAGGCAATCTTTCTGATTCCTCCCAGCACCAACGAATTTCCCGCACAAAATCAATCCACAGTACAGCAATTGCTGGCAAAAATGAGTCTTTTATCAATAAAGGTTTCCAAAAATCACAAATTAAAAGAGAAATCAGTACATGATACAGACCACGTATATTGCAGTTGCCAAACCACAGTGCATGCAAACAGAACTGGCCAAAAAGTGAATCTGCAGGTGCACCTTTCACAGCACGACTATACTTGTTTTCTGCTTCCATATAGTTACCAGTCTCTGATATAAAGAAACATGAGTTTTTTAGATCTAAAAATGAATTTGAAGCAAAGGGTGCAGAAATGAAATGAAATGAAATGGGATACCATGATACATCTATCTGTTTCTCACTAAGTAATGTCATTTCATAATTGTTAGTTAAGTTTGAGTTTACAAATTCAGCAAAGTTGATCACTATCTACAACCTCAAAATTTAGCACTGATATCATTTTGCTCAGCAGCTCATGAAGCTTGCACACAAGTTGAGGGCATAAAAAGGGAAACTGGGATGTAAGTCACAGGACTAGAACTAGGTAACTATCAGATCAAGCAAGACAGAACCAGGCATATTGAATGCTGAAGCAAGCCTCTCGATGCTGCCAATCTATGAAAGTACCAAAGAGAGCAGCATGACACTAAAAATTCCTTTTCTGCAAAGGCTATCAGATCATTCTAAGGCTCAGATTAACTGATGCCTAATTACACAGATTTTGAAGAGTCTTTGCAAAGTGCTATATTTAAATAGCATGCAAGAAGTACCATATGAACCGGCCCAATTACTTATATAGTTATATACTCTCAGTCTAACGCAAGCGCGACATTTTGGATTCTTCAGACTGTCAGCAATGAACTTCATAAGAGATTGGCTCCATTGTGTTCAGTAATGTTTTGATTTAGTAACTAAATTCCTTCAAGGAAAAAAGGAGGACAAATAAATACCATCACTGAAAAGATCTTTCATAACGCGATCAATAACTGATGGCGGAGGCACAGTAGCACTAGATTTCGAATTATCCTGGCCTGAAGTATCTGCTACCTAGCATGGAAAATTAAAATTAGAGACAAATTGCTAGAAGATAACTGGGATCACTTGGAAGGTACTGTGACTTATATCAAGTTCTTAACCTGCAACAAAGTCTTCTAGAAATTGTGCCTCCACTGATGATTCATATGCATTTACTAGAAGATGTAGCTGGGATGCAAACCCAACAAACTTTCCAATAGAATCATCTACCCTACAATGTAAAGTTTAACATATTAAAAAAGCATCCAACATATGGCAAAACAATATATTATTTGTGTGTGAGACACCTACTAATGGTGAGCGTTGATGCAAAGGATAGATATAATGCATTGCATATACTTTGTGAAATAGAAATTACTTGCAGAAGGTTAACAAGGGATTTACAAATAAAAAGGTTACATGTATTGAGATACAACTGGGTGAAGGAACCAGCTATCAGCATCGAAGGACGAAGCATTTTCCACTTCAGCCATCTCAAGGGTCTCTTCAAATGTCCTCTCTCCCCAGATGGCAGTCAGCTCAAAACCTAGGACAATCAAGTGGATCATGTTCCTAAATATACATCAATTTGAAATATAGGAAATAAAAATTAAAACATGAGGTGCAACGAATCGAATATACAACAGGCAAATATCACTGTGAATTGGGACAACACTTTTCCACATATATCCTCCAAAAACTCATCGGAAACATGGACCTAGTTATAATAGCTAATTTTCTACGTGGTAATCTACCTTGTATCATGCACGTACATCATCTCCTTGAGTCCTTGTCTATGTTAGGTTGTTCTTATATTATGAAGACTCAAATCACAGAACAAGAAATGTTCACCTCTGTCAAAAGGGTAAAATTCTATCTCAATGACTATGTTATGTATTTCCCTGATACAACAACAATCTAATACGTAAAAGATGGGATAAACTCAAACTGAAAAGTGTAACTACCATTAAAATTGGATAACAGAAATTGTAAGTTCTGATGATAGATCAACATCGGATGGTATATATCAAAGCAGATTGACCTTATGTTACTCGATGGTGAAAGGGCATAGTTGCAAAGTGGAATGATTGAGAAAGTTCCAAGTGTTGGTAACTTCTTTTTAGGGAAATACAGCAGATGAAACTCCTACTGTGGTAGTGTTGGTAGCTTATCTGTGCCTCTTAGATTCAGTCCCATGGTTAGCATTGGTTCTTCCCATTTTTTATCCATATTTTCCTTGTAAAAATCATAAAACTTTAGTTACCTTTAACAGGATCCTCAGCAGAGTACCACTCTGCCCAAGGGCAATCATCGTCCCATAGTTTTCTAGGGTGGTTTGCAACTTCATTTTCAGTCAATGGCTCAGTAGCTTCAGAATCTAAAGTTTCATTATCATGATCATATTCTGGAGTCCTGTAGCTAAGCTTCATTGAAAAGTGAACCTTTACCCTAGCTGGAAAATCTGTTGAGGATAGGACCTTCAAAGTCAAAAACAGAAAGACAAAGGTTAAAACATGTACAAATTCAGAACAGTTATGACATGCTGAATAGGGACGAGTCAATGAGGAACAGAATCACTGAAGAAAAGTATGTGGTATATTCCAAAGCTCAAATGCTATACGCTGTGTTGTGTAATGGTAGGCCAGTGCTATCTTTTCCTCCTATGAAGAAAAGGTAGTCTTGGCCTTTTTGGCAACTGTTTTGTTTTGTAAATGGTAAAAGCTTTCAGAGATACTCACAAATTTTGACAGAAATAGCTCATGTAACCCCTCCAGATGCATGAGTCTTATTGGCACCTGACTACCAATTCGATCAGCTTCAAATCTTCGAGTAAATACAGTTCCCAAATTTTGAATCCCTATATAGGCTTTCCGTGAAGGGTCGTGAACTGGTACAAATGCTGGCCAATTGCTAAATGCAAAATCATTAGGTAAAATGACAGTGATAATCCTCATTAGGGAAACAGTAATATTTAAAACTTACTAACCTGCCACAATTAGAAAGAGCAATTGCTACAGAACTCAAAAGCTTAGTTGATTCCGGATCATCGAGAATCACACCACTGGCACTGAGCGGAGCAATTATCTGTGAGCACATAAAAACGCAGTGAGTAGTGAGTTTAATGATGCAAACTAGCTTATGCACAATTATTAGGTTTTAGTGCTGAGTGCTCCACTACATATTAGAGCTTGGCAAAAAAATTGGAAAGGTACATAAAAATTTGTTGCACCGCAATTCAGGTTGGCAAACATGCAATTGCTTTATACTGAAATAGTACTCTGTACAGGCAAAAACAAAACAAAAAATATTTGAAGTAATAAATGCACCCAGCAGAAAAACCATGTAACAGGTCCTTGTATAACTGGACTAAATGCAACAGAGAAAATCATACCAAAAACTCATCAACTCCAAATGAGAGCTGCATGCTATGTGTATCATCGTCCCAATATGAGTTTTGGCCTACAGATAGATATTAGTGACTGTAAGAATTGAGAAAAAAGAACAATAAGCAAAGCTATTTGGAGAAGAATAACATGACGTACAAGCTTGTTGAAAGTATTATAGTTTAACCAAATAAACTCACCTTTTGCAGATTTCATGAAATGATACTCCATAGAATAGACTCTTTTCCCATGCTTCAGTTCACGCTTGATCATATATAAGTTTTCAAAGGGGGGAACACCCTCTGCACCTTTTTGCTACAAGAATATATGTTAACTAACAGATCAATTAATTATCACACAAGAATGAATATCAGGTCCCCCATACAGAGCTCTACCATTAAGATCTTCGCGCCATCTGCAAGCCATTGACGGCAAATAGCCTCTATCTCAGATATAAACCTGGATGTTCAAGAAACTGTTAATAAACCTTTGCACATAGTAAGCTTGACCAAACATGAGAATAAGAAACTTGGATAGCATCACTGTAAGCATTATTGCAGATTTGCAGTACCTTTCCCATGACGAAGCAATAGTGAAATCATCGAACCGCTCAAGCTGTGGACAGAAATGAAATATGATAAATCAATAGATAATTTCCATCTCAACGGAATTTTGACTTCTTAAATGCATGGAGCTGCACACAGTCAGGCTTAATAAAGCAACAGTGTAGAAAAAACTAGCACTAGTTAGAAGATATCAAGTTACATGCCCCCAATCTAAACAGTGCGGCAAATGGTACCCAACAAGGCACAGAAGCTGCAGTTACCGAGCAAGTAGCATGATGGACAGGCACACATTATGCAATTGAGCATCAGTCATCATAAAGTATTGTTACATATGATCCCAAAAGAAAAATTGCCAGGTTTTTCTGCCTCTTATAGGAAATCGTAGCAGGGAAAGTGCAAATGCACACTGCTTAAGAAGCAAAACACTCTAAACAGCACAACACAGGCTACATCAACTGACCAACACACTCGTGAATCGTGAACTGCAGGCCAATGCATTGCTACCAGGTTTTGGCGAGCAAAACACCGTTCGGATTCTCCAGAAGTAGCCTAGAAACTTCTGCAATTGAAAGTTGAAACTATGAACCTAACAACTGCAGCGCAATACGCCAATATCAATCCCCATCACGCAAAACCAGTACCAAACCAAACGCGGTGCGGTTGGTACAAAATATCGAACCCGAACTGCGAGCACGGGCGTCAGCGTGAAGGAAGCAAAAGCGCGAGTACCTCCTCTTCGGCCTCCTCCTCCTCCTCGGCCTCCTCCGACTCTTCGTCCTCTCCGATCCGACGGTGCTTCGCGTACCTGGAGGAGGATGTGGAAGCCATGGCGGCGCGCTCCGCTGGCTCAGCGGGGGCGAGCCTCGAGTGGCGCGGTGCTGTCGCGTGGAAGCTGTGAGATGCGTTCCCGTTAGATCGGCAAGGGGGGGAGAAGCCGGGACGGAGGGGGAGGGAAGCGGAGGAGCGTCGTCGATGGCCGATGCCTCTCGTCGACCGACGGACCGAGTTCGCAATTCGTGCTTCCTGGTGATGGTGATTGTGGTACCGTACGCTGTTCGCACGACGGTTTCTACAGCCGCGGGCCCACGAATGGGTAAGTCTCCATGGTGTTGGTGGATTTGGTCTAGGTAAAATGCAAGACGAGATTCTGTCGATATCGGCCCAGACCCAGTGCAGGGAGCAGCATGCGTTGTTACTGTTTTGGGCACGACTTGGGGAGACTTGGGAGAGCCCGGGATGTGGATGTAGCCCACGGGGAAAGACAGATGAGGTTCAGGCCTGTTGAGCCAGTTGGCAACGAGCTCCAGTATTTTTTTAAAGATTGAGCTCTAGCATTTAAAATCAGAATTTCTAAATGTAACTCGGGTGTTGGCTAGCTGCAGGAAGTAGCGAAATTAGTTGTTTGTGCGTCTCAAATCAAAATAGATGCAATTCTACATTTTTATCTCAAGTCAAACCATTTTATTGACCAAATTTATATACGGATATTTATAATATATTATAACACCACATAGTAAAAAAAAAATAGATCCACTCTGCGAGGGAACTGAACCACGCACTGTCATTAACTCGCTTACACTTTCCCTCCCATTTCACATAAAACAGCCTTAAGTAATGGTATAAACTCTTGAAGCCTTGTTATGTTCGCCTAGCCACCCTTAACCGCAAAAGGTGTCACTAAATTCCCACAAACATTACATCAATACATGAGTCGGCATGAGCTAAATTAAAATTTGATTGGATGTACTATGCACCACCTCCACAAAAAAATGGCTCGACAGACAATCGTGTCCGTGGGGCTCTAATAGCGCTCCAGAGTCTAAGGACTTGCTTGGGCTGCTCCATTCCATGTTTTTTTTAGCTCTGCTTCATATTTTTTTCAACTAGGCAGGCGTAACTGTACAAATTCTACTTGATGCTCCAGAAACTCTAGGTTTTTTCAGAAGTTGCTTAGCAATGGAGTTTGTGAAGTAGTCTCAAACAGAACCTAAAAGTAATCAAATCCGGTACATGTTGAGCCACATATCATCACCAACACACTTATGTTTTAGTTCTCGCTTCACATAAAAAAATGTTTATTCGAGGATGACGGTATTGATTCTAGAAGCATTATATGTTGATATGATCTACTCTTAACAACCAGGTGCGCGCTAAACCTCCCACTTTCTCATATCAACACACACGAGAGCCGCCATGAGTTAATTCAAACTAGAATGAATGTAACAAATACCAACAAAATATTATATAAATTTAATATGGAATAAATTTTTATACCATATCTTTTGGTGTAATAAAAGTTGTTATAAACCTGGTTAGACTAAAGGCAACTTGACTTAAGATAAAACTATAGTTTTCATTGTTTTGGGACGAGGTAGTAGTAAGTGTTTCTTCTAGAGTAACTGTAAATGGTTCCTTGGGTTAACGATTTAAGATGCAAAGAGTTGGCACTTAGGACGTTCATTCATATTTATTTTATGTTTGTGTTTCTTTATAACCTCTTAACGGATTATATAGTACGAACATAGTTCATAAGCACGCACGCATATTTTATCCTACAAAGGCACGTATATAAATATTTTCTTTATGAATATATCAAGTATATCCAAAAGATTGAGCCTATGTCAACGAGCATATCATCTACCTGCTACCGAAAGAATAGTACTGCAAAATTTTAAAATAAGTCCAAAAAATTGCATGCACACTTTTTTTTTGCGAGACGCAAGCACATGTATTAAAGTCAATCATTTGAAGTTTCCACAACACAAACTAATATGTTGAGTTTGCTCTATAACTTACTAATCTCACGTATTCTAAGCCTATCGTTTTGAAATAATATTGCTCGTTTGGGTAAGGTAACCTACTTGCCTAGCTACCTGAGTGTATCTTTGTCCTAATAAAGTTTTTTCTTCTTCAAAACAAAAAAAAAAAAAAACTCGATCCGCGGTAGCTAGACAGCCCCGGGTATTCTGGCTTAAGAAGAGATTTTTCTGTAGCAAGAGGCAACATCGGAACATCCCGTTCTCGACTTCTATCTACGACAAAGGTATCAATGTATGCTTTTTAGGTCTCGATCTTGCGTAGCAGATCGGCACGGGTAGCAGTGGCGGAGCTAGAGAAAATTTAAGGGGATGCACTAGCCTTGTAGGTGCATAGATTTTTACGATATGTGTGCGTATATGGTGAAAAATTAAACATAATCACTGTTTTCAGATTTTTTGTGGCTTGCCATGAACATACATCCGCCCATGACGGGTAGACGGTGAATGTAACCTTGAGATGTTGATTTTTTTTCATTTTAACATTTTTTGTAAAATAATTAAATCTAACACTATTTTTTAACTAACACTTTTGGTCGTGCCTATTTTTTTAGCGCGACAAAATGTCTGTGCCGCGCTGAAAGGTCCTAATATGGCTAGAGGTGGGGGTAAATAGCCTATTTAAAATCTATAAATCAACTAGAGCAATTTGATTAGTATAACAAATAGCGAAATGCAAACTTGCTCTAGCTCTATAAGGGTTGCAAGCCACCTATCCAATAATTCTAGTTGTTATGATCACTAGGCACACAATCCACTAGGTCATTACTCACTAGGAGCTCTCACAATTGCTACACTAAAGAGCTCTACTAGATGAACTTAATCCACAAAGCAAGCTCTCAATTCTAGCTACACTAAAAAGCTTGATATAACTAGTTTGCGGGAATGTAAATGAGTAAGTGAGGTGATTATACCACCACATAGAGGAGTGAACCAATCACAAGATGAATACTTTATCAATCATCGAAAGAATACCAAAGGGCAAGAGACAACCAATTTTCTCCCGAGGTTCATGTGCTTGCCAACACGCTACGTCCCCGTTGTGTCGACCAACACTTGGTGGTTCGGTGGCTAAAAGGTGTTGCACGAACCTCGTCCACATAATTGGACACCGTAAGAACCTACCCACAAGTGAGGTAACTCAATGACACGAGCAATCCACTAGAGTTACATTTCGGCTCTCCGTCGGGGAAGGTACAAATCCCCTCACAATCACCGGAGATGGCAATGAACAATCACCAACTCATGCCAATCCTCCTCTGCTGCTCCAAGCCGTCTAGGTGGTGGCAACCACCAAGAGCAACAAGTGAATCCCGTAGCAAAAACACGAACACCAAGTGCCTCTAGATGCAATCACTCAAGCAATGCACTTGGATTCTCTCCCAATATCACAAATATGACGAATCAATGATGGAGATGAGTGGGAGGGCTTTGGCTAAGCTCACAAGGTTGTTATGTCAATGCAAATGGCCAAGAGGGTGAGCTTGAGCCGGCCATAGGGCTTAAATAGAAGCCCACACGAAATAGAGCCGTTGGGCTACTCACTGCACTGAACACAGGGCGACCGGACGCTCCGGTCATATCGACCAGACGCAGGACCTCAGCGTCCGATCGTGCGATGCACGCCATGTGTCTCTTCTCTTTAAATATTGAGTGTCTGATCCCAACGGTTAAGTGATGACCGGATGTGCTGCTGCAAAGTGACCGGACGCTGGACCTCAGCGTCCGGTCGTTTCCAGTAAGCATCCAGAAGCGAGAAATCATGATCGGACACGTCCGGTTATGCTCGACCGGACACACCCAGCGTCCGATCACTCAACGTCATCATACGTCAGACTGATCGGACTTAGGCCCTGAGCGTTCAGTCAGTTTTTGCGCCAGTGTCCGGTCATGAGACCGAAACAGCGCGCCTTCTGTTGCCACTGACCGGACATGCCGGTCCAACTGAGACCAGCATCCAGTCACTTACGCTGACCTCCGTCTTTTCTATATAGGGCGCCGATGGCACCGTCGGACTGTCCACACTCCGCCAGAGAAGTTTCTAACCCTTGTTCAAATGTGCCAACCACCAAGTGTATCACCTTGTGCACATGTGTGTTAGCATATTTTCACAAACATTTTCAAGGGTGTTAGCACTCCACTAGATCCTAAATGCATATGCAATGAATTAGAGCATCTAGTGGCACTTTGATAACCGCATTTCAATATGAGTTTCACCCCTCTTAATAGTACAACTATCAAACCTAAATGTGATCACACTCACTAAGTATCTTGATCACCGAAACAAAATGGCTCCTACCATTTATACCTTTGCCTTGAGCCTTTTGTTTTTCTCTTTCTTCTTTTCAAGTTCAAACACTTGATCATTACCATGGCATCACCATCATCATGTCATGATCTTTATTTGCTCCACCACTTGGACTAGTGCTACGTATCTCATAATCACTTTTGATAAACTAGGTTAGCACTTAGGGTTTCATCAATTCGCCAAAATCAAACTAGAGCTTTCACGTGCCATGCATGGTGGCGCGGCAGGAGGGTGACGTGGCGAAGATTGGGGCCGCTGATCGGTGGCGTGACAGGGTCTGTCGCGCCAACAATCTTGGTGCGGCAGTGTCACGCCACAACGCATGGCATGACAGGATCATATAAATATTGCCCACGAGCTGCCCGTCCTGCCTCTGCATGTCGCCCCTGCCCGAAGCACTACCGCCGCTGTGCCTGCAGTGCATGCCGCTGCCGTGCCTGCACGCTGACCACCGCGCTTGCCCGCCCAACCGCCCGCCTGCACGCCACGCATAGCCCCGCCGGCCGCCCACCCCCGCCGCAAGCACCCGCCGCGCCCGCCCACTTTGGCCGCGCCACAAACACCATCGTGTTACGGCCATCGGCCGCCCGCCCGCTCGCTCATATCAACATAGACTCTCTCGATTTTATGTTATTATGATTGTTATTTTAGTTAGGGTTATTGATTTAGGATAGTTAGGTTAGTGAATTTGTTAGTGATTTAGGATAGTGATTTAGAATTTGTTAGGATAGTGATTTAGAATTTGTTAGTGATTTAGGATAGTTAAGGTTTGGTTAGTTAGTTAGGGTTTAGGGATTGATTTTGGGTTTAGGTTAGGTAGTTTTGGTTACGTAGTTAGGGTTTAGGTTACTGTTAGTTAGGATTTTGGGTTTAGGGATTGATTGTCGGTACTTAGTAGTGCGTGATACAGTGATTTGTATGACTTTATGAAGTTTCGTCAAATGCTTATTTTTCTAGTGAAGTTGTTTAATATGTCTGTTAATGTTACTTTGAATATATACATGTGCTTTTATATTTGTGTTCGTATTGCATAACAAGTAGTTCAAATTTTGCAATGCTACATGATGTTAATTTGAATATTGTTAATTTGAATACTCTAACCCTTTGTTTATCAATTTGTAACAGGATGGCCCCTCCCACGCAGCACCCGTTGTATCCCATTCTTAAGGTGGAGTACGATGACCTGCACCGAGAACACATCTTGAGTGACACCGATGCATAGGTGGCCTTGCCTACTTTGAGGCCCCACATGCACACCAGGGCGCACTAGTGGGACGAGCATTACGCGCCGTATATATGGCGTGCCGGCTTCCTCGAGCTTGTCCGTGTTGTCAACTACGGTCTTCCGCCCCTTGACCCAGCACTACTTACTGCAGTTGTAGACTGGTGCGAGTGCCTTCTTTGTACGTAAACATTCTTATAACAAATTTGAGGCAACTAACAGTCGTTCTATTCTTATAACAGGTGGAGGCCTGAGACCCACACGTTCCACCTACCTTACGGTGAGATAACCTTGACCATGCAGGACGTGAAGGCTATCTTTGGCCTTCGGTTGGGGGGACTTCCAGTGATAGGGATAGTTGACAACGATTACTGGAGGGAGTTGGTGGCTCAGTTCACTGGCTTTCTTCCACCGAACGATGAGGCTTCCAAGAAAAATAAGTAAGCAATTCAAGCCTATTTAATACTTGCATTGCTTTCCTGCAATCATCGGGTCTCATTTTCTTGGTCAATTTCAGGAAAAGTTCTGGTGTTTTGTTGTCCTAGATCATAGAGCGCTTTGATTACTTGGACCCATAGGCTGAGGAGGCTCAGATCGATAGGTTCGCTAGAGTGTGCCTCTGGCACTTCCTTGGTGCTTTCCTCTTCCCAGACGCCTCGGGCAACACCATCAGCTGGATCTTCCTTAACATACTACGCCAGCCATGGGAGAACATAGCGGTGTATAGCTAGGGCAGCGCAGTCCTGGCATAGACGTATCGACAACTGTGTGTTGCCTGCCGTCGCACCTCAGGGCATGCAAACCTTGGGGGTTGCTCCTACCTACTCCAGGTTTGGTGTTGGGAACGATGGCCCGTTGGGAGTCCCCTTAATACTGGTTTACTGGTAAGTACTTCGGTTCACTATATTCTTCGAGGCAGTTACATATGATTAAATTATTAATGGCTATTTTATTATCGTGTTCAATGTAGCAATGGAACGGGCATGATACACTCCCTACAGCTCTGTATATCTAGACAGAAGCATAGTTAGTTAGAGGGAATGTGAGGCGCAAGTACAGGGAGTACACGGACGGTCTCGACGTCCTGACATAGCACCAGGTTACGCTCTCTTTACTATCATATATGTGTCTTGTTTGATGTACACTATATCACAACCTAACTCAATTACAAAATATTCAGGTGCATTGGTGTCCTTGGGATGCTCCGGAGCTCGAGTACTATCTGAGTCCTGTCACTAGGGACAAGTCAGATGAGTATCGCTGCAACGTCCCTCTTATTTTCTTCCATGTGGTCGAGATTCACTTGCCCATCAGGGTCTGCAGACAGTTTGGAAGAATGACAGGCTGCCCACCACCATTTTACTCCACCAACCAAGGATTGCATGGGTGTGTTATCGATTAATAACAAAGCTACAATTCAGAGGTGTGTGTGGTATAAGTAACATTATTTTGTTGCAGGTATGACCACAGGAAGAGGTACAAGACCAAGGATTGGCACGTGACACACAACGCGCACATCCTTTTGTGGGAGACCAGGGAATGGCAGCCGGTCCATGTGGGTCCTCCACACAACCAGCACACCTTCGACGAGTACCTGCGATGGCTTCATAGGTCTACGAGGACACATATCAAGCCCCCGTACACTGAGGAGGCGATTGACGAGGACTCAGAGGAAGATATGATCGAAGATGTGTACAACGTTGCCACTGGGGAGGACACACAGCTATAGAGAGCCTCGCTTCAAAGATACGTGGTAAGATACTTGAATGGTACAATTTGTTATCCGTTTGAATGGTACGATGTCGAACTTATGTCGAACCAATGAAAATTTTATGTGGCAGCTTGTCAACTTGCACACGGACTGCATTTATTTGCTTCATATTCGTTTCAATGCATCATGGCAGCACTGCTAGTGAGATTAAGTAGTAACTAGTTCGAGAACTGGCTGTCCCAGCGTATCTCGACGCCGGTGGCCGGTGTTTTGACCCCGATCCTTCCGAGCTTGGTCATCGCCGCCACAAAATCACTGTACAAGGCACCCTTGTTATACACGCAGTAGTCGACCGTGCTGCGCGACCCCATGTCGGAGCCCACCAGGAAGGGGTCGAGGAAGACGGGGTCCATGGTCCATGATCGCGTCACTGTTGATCCTCAACCAAAAGCAGTCAATCTTCTATCTGTGCCCAGGTCCTGCTGCGCCATGCGCCGTGGCACGACACTGTTGCACCAAGATCGGTGGCACGACAGACCCTGCCACGTCACCGATCAGTGGCCCCGGTCTTTGCCACGTCACCCTTCTACCGCGCCACCATGCATGGCGCGGCACAGGCATTTCGCCGTACCATGAAAATAGGCACGGCCAAAAGTGTTAGTTTTAAAAAAACAAACAAACATTGTTAGATTTAAAATTATTTTACAAAAAGTGTGAAAATTTAAAAAAAATTGAGATGTTACAGTACAGATCCTAGTCACCGAGGTTACTGTTTACACCCAAATTTAGAAGAAGGGTCACAGGGACTCGAAAGCTCCCAAGATCATATCATCAAGGAATCAATTGCATTATCGGAACTAGCTGATTCAAACACGAAACTGGAATCAACTTTCTTCAGATAGCGCCAGCGGATAATGACAAAGGTTATGATCGGTGCCAGGATGAGACATGTTGGACTATACAAAAAGGGAAAGATTAGAGTCCAAGTTATCTTAAATTAGGAATGTTTTCTCTAGGTTCAAAAATTGTAATGAGTCATGCTTAGACAGGAGTCATTCACAGGGCCCGGGTATAAATATCAAACCTCGGCTATTGTAAAAAGACAACAATCAATCCAATATACAAGTCATTTACTTTTTTGGCTCCAGCCACCCCTTAGGAGTAGGAGTAGAGTAGATCTCGGCGAGTTCTTCAGCAAGTATGGCTGCATCAATCCGGTCGACCTCCACTACTTGTTGTAAGTACCGTCATGGCTTATACCTCTATTCATACATCTACATCGATCCAGTCGACCTCTACTGCGACTCTGGTATAAGTTAGTTATCGATTCTTGCCTAGTTCAGGTATGACTGCATCGATCCGATCGACACCCACTGCATGAACTAGATCAAGGTCAAGTTATCGGCTTTACCTCAGAATGGCAGTCTTTGGTAGATTCATTAAGTTACTGATATTGCTTATTGCTTTCATTATTTATCTAAATTATAGCAATATCACTCTGCCCGATTGGGATTGATCTAGATTGGCCTTATATATTGTTTAGCACATCGTTTGTTAATCTAAAACTGATCTAATCTATGCATTAAACGATGAGTTACATTTTATCAGTTGTTTTACATCAATCTTGATCGTGCATAGCGTGTGGTTAGAGCATGTTGCGTCTTGAGTAGATTTATTGGCTAGCGAAAACTGTTTCATGGCCCGTTATCACGGCCTATGTGATTCTGCATCACACCCCACTATTAGCACCGTGGAGTGAGGATCGTTATTCGGTAGATCTATTCTTGATAAGGCATGACTTTAACTATGCGCTATGCCTGAATCGGTTGTTTTAGCCGATATCGAGTTCTTTCATGAACAGTTCGCATCACGAGACCATTGAAGTAGAGATATGTTGAAAGATGTGTTAGCCCCATGATCTTATTATTGTATTACGGCTTGCATGATTCTGCCTCATGCCCCACTGATATTAGTAATGAGTTAGGGTCGTTGAGTCTATTGTTATTTTTACGGCCTGCATGATTTTGCCTCATGCCCCACTGGTCATAGCGATAGATAAGATCTAACATGTTTATTAGATTTATTTTTATTAAATGGTTAAATGATGTTAAGTTGTTTCTTTATATAAAAGGGGTTCAGTTGCTTGTAATCATTGACTCAACATAAACCAATCATTGTTGATATCTTATTACCATTGATTAATGTCTGCTCAAATAACAACATTTATCTTGAATGATAACCGATTCTTATTATACAACCCAATGAGCTTTAACTAATTTATTATCATAAATATGCTAAAATCGACTATTTAGTCGATCTTCTTTCATATCGGCTCTCAGAGCCACACATTCGGGACTATCTGGCAACACCGGCAAGTTCCGCCCTTAATTACTGATAAGCTTTCTCTCCTTATCAATTACAGGGTCAAATTGACTGGCATGTCTCGGGAGGAGTGCGTAGGATCGACCATCCCTGCGCTGAAGCTAGGTGGATCTATAGCTCCATCGAGCAGATCCTTCCGGCTTGCTGCGTGTGTCCTCGGCACGGGACAAAAGTTCTATGTCGACACATGTTTCTGGCATGCCCGGTGGGACCCCACAATCGTCATGGCGGTTCACAACAACAACGACATCCTTATGTTGCATTATGAAGATCTACTTGATGGGGATAAGGGTATCATCGGCAAAGCTACAGAAGAGTTACAGAACAAATGTTTGTTGTCCTACACCAAAACACGTGACAATACAATTGTTTAGAAATTTTCACTACTAAGAGTTCTATTACACGTGTAGACAGACACAACTGAAGATGAAGACATGCGTTTCTTTAAGAAAGTTGTAGACAAATCTGTTCATGATGCCATATCAAGCCATAACAAAGCTTTCATGGATATATTCCACAACGCCATGAGAGAGGCGATTCATGGATTTCCAATTGGTCAAGGTGGACAGGCTTATTACAATATTCCAGATCCATCGACCCAAGGGACTAATCAAGTCGGTACCAGCCATCAAGAAGTAGCACCAACTGGTAATGGTGATGTCTAGACAGTTCAGGGTTCATCTGAACAGGCTCAAGGAACTACTATGAATCAGATACAGTACAATCTTGGACCGTCAGTATAGCATGTGCAACAACCGGCGGGGCAAAGTCAGAACTAGGTGATCAATTTTGGCACATCAGGCCACATACCGTCATCGGCTCAAAAAATAGCACCATCAATTCAAAGGATCCGTAGAGATATAGATCCTTATGTATACAATCAAAGACTTCAAGCAACAAGCCAGCAAAGGACCCACCAGATTGAGATTCCATAAGGGTATCACTATGGCACAGATTATAACACCCTTCACATGATGCCAAATCCAGGATACTAAGGCACATAGGATTTCAATCCACAGATGGGTCAGTAGGTGCAAAGAAATCCAAATCCGCAAGCTGATGAATTACTGCTGAGGGTGACCGAGATGATGAAGAATTAGTTCGATCTGAAGCCAAAAAGGCTGACCTTTTTGTACAAACGCCCATATCTAGAATGGTATGATTTGGTCGCTCTTCCCACAAATTACAGACTTCTAGAGTTTGCTAAGTTTACTAGCCAAGACAGTACAAGTACGATAGAACATGCTAGTCGGTATCTTACACAATTGGGGGGAAGCATCAGTTGAGGATGCCCATTGAGTTTGTTTCTTCTCCTTGTGCTTATCAGGGCCAGCCTTTAGTTGGTTTTCATCATTACCAGTCAATTCCATTGCCAATTGGGCTGGCCTGGAGAAGAAATTTCATACATATTTTTACACTGGGACTAGAGAAAAGAAGATTACCGATCGGACAACTATAAGATAGAAGACTAATGAATCGGGCACTGAATTTCTTCAGAGGTTTTGAGAAACTAGGAACTTGTGCTTCTCCTTAAACTTGGCCGATGATCAACTAGCTGCTTTAGCTATTCAAGGAATGTTGCTGATATGGAAAGAAAAGCTGCTGGGACAAGAATTTGAAAACTTGGGTCAATTGGCTCAACGAATAGCAGCGCTCAATAGCCAATTTTAGAGTATGCGCAGAGATATCCGGATCCAGAAGAGTACCATAGTAGCCGAAGCTTATGATCCATACTCAGTCGATGACGGCTATGAAGATGAAGAAGAGGTTGTTGTGGCTGAATGGAATTGAGGCAAGAAGACAGTGATGGTGCTAAATCCTTGGGGAAGAGAAGTTGAGGAGAGCTATGACTTTGATGTCACCAAATCAGACAAGCTCTTCAATTTTTTACTTGGGAAAGGGCAGATCAAGTTGCCTGATGGTCATGTCATGTTGCCCCCTGATCAATTAAAGAATAAGAAGTTCTACAAATTCCATAATGCTACTTCTCATTCCACCAACGAATGCAGAATTTTCTGGCAGCATATACAGAGGGCTATTCAGCAGGGAGGCTCAAATTTGATACGCCTCAGAAAATGAAAGTTGACGATAATCCTTTCCCAGGAGATCTAAACATGGTTGATGTTGGGCTATTCAAAGGAAAAACTAAGGTCCTAACACCAACCAAATCAAAAGAAGCTAGAACAGTCGATCCCAAGATGCAAATATCGGCTGACGAGTACAGAGAGATTAAAAGACGTCGTGCCGAACAAAAGAGCCGATACGAGCAGGGGGAGACGTCAAAAAGCAGAGACGACAAAACCACGGGTTACATCTCGGATTTTGTTGAATAAGTGGCAGCGGTAGAAAGAAAAGGATTATCAGCGTTGGTTAAAGGATCAAGCATACCAGCATCAACTGAAAGAAGAGAGGTATGAAAGGAAACAAGCCGAATTACATTAGAATTGTCCTTTCTTCAGACATTGCTGGAATGAAGGTTTGAAGTTGCCTACCAGACATGACTGTTTAGAATGTAGCAATCAATATCGAGAGCATAGGCAGTCTCAAACCAACCACCGGTCTATCCATGCTCAAGATGCATATCATCATAATAACATGGATCGGCGCTTAAAAAATAAAAGTGTTCATGATTGGCTTAGAAAGAGAGTTGTTGACTAGGACTGGGCTGATCATGAAGAGAAAGGCAACAAAAGAAAATATGTTTGGCAAAAGGGCCAATGGTATCTAGAAGGTTTAACAAGAAGCCAGAAGAGAAGGGTGCAACGCCTAAGGAATAAAGAGATGGAACAGGCTCAGGCATCCGGTAAACCTCAAGTATGTCATACCAAGCTAATAGTCGATAGAAAACAACCATCGGCTAATATCCAAATGGCTTTTCTGTTGCCATCAGAATTTAGAGTCAATGGTGAAAGCCAACAGCCGATCCAAGCAGTCGGCTTTGAAAATTTGTATTAATGGATAATTCAATAGATGGTACAGATGGCAAACTAGGACAAGGCTTCACATCGGTCGATGAATTAGAAGAAGTAGATATTGGTCCTAGAGATAGACCTAGGCCGACGTACATAAGTGCTAAGTTGGATCAAGAGTATAAGCGGGAATTAATTGATTTATTAAAGGAATTTAAAGACTACTTTGCTTGGAAATACTATGAGATGCCTGGTTTAGACCGGTCAATTGTTGAACATCGGTTGCCAATCAAACCTGGATATCGACTGTTTAAACAAGCTCTGAGGAGATTCAACCTGAACATGCTTGATGATATCAAAAAGGAGACTGAAAGGTTACTAGAAGCAAAATTTATCCGACCCTGCCGATATGCAGAGTGGATATCGAATGTTGTCCCTGTATATAAGAAGAATGGAAAATTGAGGGTTTGCATTGATTTTAGTGATCTGAACAAAGCCACACCTATAGACGGTTATCTGATGCCGATAGCTGATATATTAGTAGATGCAGCAGCCGGGCACAAGGTTATTAGCTTTATGGATGGTAATGCAGGATACAACCAAATTTTCATGACTGAGGAGGACATTGCAAAGACCGCTTTCAGGTGCCCCGGCGCAATCAGTCTATTCGAGTGGGTTGTGATGACCTTTGGTCTGAAGAATGCTGATGCAACTTATCAAAGGGCGATGAATTACATTTTCCATAAGTTGATCGGCATGACTGTTGAGATCTACATCGATGATGTGATGATAAAATCCAAAGGGTACAAAGAACACCTGGCTGACTTGTGTGAGACTCTGGAATGCACGAGGAAGCATAGTTTGAAGATGAATCCTAATAAGTGTGCTTTTGGAGTATCAGCCAGACAACTTTTAGGATTCATGGTCCACGAGAGAGGAATCGAAGTTAGTCAAAAAAGCATGAAGGCAATTGATGAAGCAGTTCCCCCAACTACCAAAACAAAATTGCGGTCTCTGCTTGGTAAGATTAATTTCATCAGAAGATTTATTTCAAATTTGTCGAAAAGGATCCTGTTGTTTTCTCCCTTGTTGAAGTTGAAAAATGATCAAGAATTCAAGTGGGGTGACATACAACAAAGGGCATTTGAAGAGATAAAAGAATATATGAAGTGTCCACCTGTGCTGGTCCCTTCTTAGCAAAGTAGGCCATTTAAGTTGTTCATATCGGCTGATGACAAGACAATTGGATCAGCCCTGATGCAAGAATTTGAAGGAAAAGAGAGAGTTGTTTTCTATCTAAGTAAAAGACTACTGAATGGAAGAGTGGGAAAGTGGATTCTTGCGTTATCGAAATTTGACTTGAAGTACGAATCGGCTAAAGCAGTCAAAGGACAAGTAATGACCGATTTTATCACCCAGCATCACAAGCCAAGCATTAGTTATGTAGAGCTGATGCCTTGGACGTTGTTCTTTGATGGGTCATCATGCAAGCAAGGTGGTGGCATTGGTATTGTTATTATTTCGCCTCGGGGGGCGAGTTTTGAGTTTGCTTTTTTTACTGAACCAATGATCACTAACAATCAAGCGGAGTATGAAGCTATTATCAAGGGACTTCAACTTCTTCACAAAGTAAAGGCCAAAGCAATTGAAGTATTTGGAGATTTATAGTTAATTATTAATCAGTTGATCGGCCTGTATGAGTGCAAAGAAGAGACTTTGAAAGAATATTATGATGAGTGCCAAAAGTTGCTCAAGGAGTTTCTTCGTATCTCTTTCCAACATATTCCAAGAGCACAAAACCAAGAGGCTAATCGTCTAGCTCAAAGTGCATCAGGATATCAAATGTTTCAAGAAGTCTTGAGTAGTGAAACCTCAAGTAATGATTGGAGAGTTAAAATAGCCGATTACCTTAGAAATCCATCTCAGAAAGTTACCAGAAAGCTAAGGTATAAATCGGCTAAGTATGTTTTGTTAGATGATCAGTTATATTATAAAACAGTCGATGGGGTTCTGCTTAAATGCTTGAACCAAGAAGAGGCTAAGGTGTTGATGGGTGAGGTGCATGAAGGGATATGTGGAGCTCATCAATCGGCTTATAAGATTAAATGGATTATTCATAGAACTGGATATTTCTGGCCAACGATACTGGAAGATTACTTTGAATATTACAAGGGGTGCCAGGACTGTCAACATTTTGGTAATGCCCAGAGATTGTCTGCATCGGCCATGAATCCAATAATCAAACCGTGGTTGTTTCGAGGTTGGGGAATTGATTTAATTGATTAGATTTTTCTACCTTCAAGCAAAGGACATAAGTTCGTATTGGTAGCAACAAATTACTTCACTAAATGGGTTAAGGCAATTCCTTTGAAGACAGTAACCTTAAAGAACATGATTGCTTTTGTTAGGGAACACATTGTGTATCGTTTTGGGATTCCTCAAACCATAACTACCGATCAAGAAGAGTTCGGGGATTTTGCTGCTAGTATGGGAGTCAAGCTATTGAATTCCTCCCCTTACTATGTCCAGGCTAATGGCTAGGCAGAGGCGTCCAACCAGATTATGATTAAGCTAATCAAGAAAAAGATCGAGGAACAGCCAAGGAAATGGCATTCGACGCTAAATGAGGCGCTGTGGGCATATAGGATGGCCTGTCATGGATCAATTAAAATACCACCTTACGAACTTGTGTATGGTCATAATGCAGTTCTTCCTTGGGAAGATTGGATTGGATCGAGGCGTATTACGCTGCAGAATGATTTGTCAACTGAAGTCTACAAGAATCTTATGATAGACAATTTGGAAGACTTTAGTTGCCTTCGACTGCGTGCTCTTGAAAATATCGAAGCCAATAAACTGAGGGTTGTGAAATATTACAATAAAAAGGTCAAGATTAAGCGATTCTCTAAAGGAGACTTGGTCTAGAAAGTGAAATTGCTGATCGGATCAAAGGATAGTAAATTCGGCAAATGGTCACCTAACTGGGAAGGACCTTATCGGATCAAACGGTGTGCGCCTGGTAATGCTTATATTTTGGAAACACTAAAAGGAGAGGAAGAATTTGGTCGAGCAATCAACATGAAATATTTAAAGAAATATTATCCTAGCATTTGGATCAATACTTAATAAGCGATATGTTCGGTCGATAGTCTTAATAGCTGATATCGGAAAGGTATTGTCTCTAGTGCAAAAATGAACCCAAAGAAGTAAAAGCCGATACAATGTATATCGCCTATAGAAGCAAAGCAAACACAAACGAGGTGATGGGTATGAAGCACGAAACAAAGGGAAATCACTTAAGGAGAGGAGGTTGTTTGCTAAACGTCACCTATTATAAGCTACGGACTAGAAAACACTTTGCCTATTATAACATCGACCAGAGTATTGAAAGCTATAGAGTTGGTGGCGCTCATAAAATCCTCAACCAAGCGCTCATGCTCCCCAGGGTACGCTGCGTCTAGAAAACCATGGGGAAGAAGCCAAAGATTAAGGCCCAAATGGGCTTGTGCAGCAGCCAATGCCATAGCAGCACCATGACAAACGCCATGAAGGGTGACCTCCCTAACATGATTCGGGATGTCATGCAAGCGAACCACCAGAACGGTGCCCCTAGCATTGATAAATCCCACCGCATGATCCGCAGCTGATCGAAGACTCTCCAACTGAGCAGTTTGATCTAAAATATTCAAGGAAAGAGTGATCAGAAATCTTGAGGGCAAAATTAAGAAAAACAGAGAGATAATGGCAGACATCTCACCCATGATTCTAGCTTCAGCCCTGACCAACCTTTCTCTCACCAGGCCGACCTCGGGGGGGGGGGGATTAGTCTTCAATCATAGCCAAAGCCGATTCCGCTAGAGAGAGGTAGTTGGCTAGATGCTGGTTGGTCCTATCGTTGGAGGCTAGCATATCATTATTATCGATCTATCACCTCAAGTAACAAGAAAGCTAGCGATGAATTTGTGCCAAAGATGACCCCGAAGGCTGGGCGGAGCCAGCCCTCTGATCCAAAGCGATGAGAGTACCCCAAGATGCATCCTCTTGGCGATGAAGGCGTTAGCGTGATGATGCAGATTCGTTGAGGGCTTCTTCAGCAGACCTCTTGTTGTTTCCATGACCTCAAACCTACGGAAAGGCAGGAAATATACTAAAGATGGAAAAGTATTAAGATGATGCGGGTTGTTTTTTGATCCATAGTCATAGCCCATATATATGGCCCAAGAAAGCGAGAAGATAGATTTCAATGGGGTGTGAAATTGAAATCAAAAATAGAAATGAATCAACACTCCAGAAATTCAGGGGACGGATAACGAAGAGATAACGGACTTGAATTTATTGCTTCCCCAGATTACAAAATATCATGGGAAGGATACATTGATTAGAGATTAACCCACCAAGACTTCTTTGGATTGAATGGAGTCCGGATCTCCACAAGGCCAAAACTCATTGTGAACCGAGTCACATCGGCCCATCGATAAAATTATACCAGAGAAGAGGAAAGGTCACCCGCCTAACATATGCTCAACAGATTTCTCGGTAAATTGAGGAACTATAGAAAAGAAGCCTGAGGCTTTTTTGGTGGGCGTTTTGGAGGAGCAACAAGGGGAAGGTGTCCACATATTCTAGCCCTCACAAAACACTAGAACAACTTTGTGAGCATGGAGAGAAGACTCAGGTGATATCACAAGAATTCTTCTAACTACAATGACTGGTCTTCTTGCTCAACGAGGCGCTAGAATAAGTGACACAATCACCCTATGCATAAGAATTCTTCTAACCACTTGAGATCTTCATAAGATAGACCATGGAGGGTCCAGCGGAGTCGGGAGCACTCGAAGAGGCAGATAGAAGAGAAACATAGCTAAATTGTTGAGTCACTCTCGCTAGGGTCGGATAGACATTTTATAGCCGACATGGAAGGACAAATCCAAGTGCCCATGAAGCAATGATGCTCTCGTAAAAATTTTGAAGCATGGGCTCATGAACTGGCATAGACAACGACAAATAGTAGACTCCAAATCAAGATTTTTTACCCATGACTGCGGACCTATCGGGGACATAGACGTGATAATTTTGGAATAAAATTTCTTTTATCCTAAAATTAGGGGGCATGTGTTTACACCAAAATTTGGAAGAAGGGTCATAGGGACTCAAAAGCTCCCAAGATCATGTCATCAAGGAATCAATTGCATGATCGGAACCAACTGATTAGAACGTGAAACTGGAATCGGCTTTCTTCAGATAGCACCAGCGGATAATGACAAAGGTTATGATCGGTGTTGGACTCTACAAAACAGGAAAGATTAGAGTCCAAGTTATCTTAAATTAGGAATGTTTTCTCTAGGTTCAAAAATTGTAATGAGTCATGCTTAGATAGGAGTCATGCACAGGGCCCGGGTATAAATATCAAACCCCGGTTATTGTAAAAAGACAACAATCAATCCAATATACAAGTCATTTACTTTTTTTGGCTCCGGCCACCCCTTAGGAGTAGGAGTAGAGTAGATCTCGACGAGTTCTTTAGCAAGTATGGCTGCATCGATCCGGTCGACCTCCACTGCTTGTTGTAAGTACCGTCATGGCTTATACCTCTGTTCGTACGGCTGCATCGATCCGGTCGACCTCCACTGCGACTCTGGTATAAGTTAGTTATCGATTCTTGCCTAGTTCAAGTATGGCTGCATTGATCCGATCGACCCCCACTGCATGAACTAGATCAAGGTTAAGTTATCGGCTCTACCTTAGAATGGCAGTCTTTGGTACATTCATTAAGTTACCGATATTGCTTATTGCTTTCATTATTTATTTAAATTACAACAATATCACTCTGCCCGATTGGGATTAATCTAGATCGGCCTTATATCCTTTTTAGCCCATTGTTTGTTAATCTAAAATTGATCTAATCTATACATTAAATGATGAGTTACGTTTTATCGGCTGTTTTACATCAATCTTGATCATGCACAGCGTGCGGTTAAAGCATGTTGTGTCTTGAGTAGATTTATTGGCTAGCGAAAACCATTCCATGACCTATTATCACAGCCTGTGTAATTATGCCTCACACCCCACTGTTAGCACCATGAAGTGGGGATCGTTATTCGGTAGATCTATTCCTGATAAGGCATGACTTTAACTATGCGCTATGCCTGAATCGGCTATTTTAGCTGATATCGAGTGCTTTCATGAACAATTCGCATCACGAGACCGTTGAAGTAAAGATAGGTTGAAAGATGTGTTAGTCCCATGATCTTATTATTGTATTACGGCCTGCATGATTCTGCCCCACTAATATTAGTAATGAGTTAGGGTCGTTGAGTCTATTGTTATTTCTACGTCCTGCATGATTCTGCCTCATGCTCCACTGGTCATAGCGATAGATAAGATCTAACATGTTTATTAGATTTATCTTTATTAAATAGTTAAATGGTGTTGAATTATTTCTTTATATAAAAGGGGTTCGGTTGCCTGTAATCATTGGCTTAGCATAAACCAATCATTATTGATATCTAATTGCCATTGATTAATATCTGCTCCAATAACGACATTTATCTTGAATGATAACCGATTCTTCTTATACAACCCAATGAGTTTTAACCAATTTATTCTCATAAATATGCTGGAATCGACTATTTAGTCGATCTCCTTTCATATCGGCTCTTAGAGCCGCACATTCAGGACTGTCTAGCAACACTGACAAGTTCTGCCCTTAATTCCTGATAAGCTTTCTCTCCTTGTCAATTACAGGGTCAAATTGAGTGGCACGTCTCGGGAGGAGTGCGTAGGATCGACCATCCCTGCGCTGAAGCTAGGTGGATCTATAGCTCCATCGAGCAGACCCTTCCGGCTTGCTGCGTGTGTCCTCGGCAAGGAATGAAAATTCTGTGTCGACAGTTACCAACCTACTGTATCATTCACGTAGGTCACACAGTTCATGGCCTACCGCGCACGCCGGCCGGTTCGGCAGGACCAGCGGTGTGGCACCGTGAGCACCACATCGCATGGGCAGTACGGCGTTGATGGATGGATCGGCACGATGACACATGGCATGAGATCTTTGCCAACCACCATGTCCGTAAGCACATGGCTATCACAGTGCAGGACCCGTACGGACGCGGGCCCATTGGTCCATGGAAAAAGAGCGGAAAGCTAGGGGAGCCACTGTCGCCGATGGGTAGGGCAGGCAGGACAGGCGCCGTGGTGGGCAAAGGCCATGGCAAACCAAACCATATCTAGCTAATGTAGCTTGGTTAAGCTAAAGCCACAGCCATCAGATTAGGGGGGTCGTTAAGCGCACGCCAGCCGTAACACGAATCGATTGCCATTTTGCTTTTCCCGTGATGGGACGGGGAGCCAGGGCCCATTGGGCGGGGCGAGAGGCACCGGTCGAGCTCAGCTGGGTCAGACGGGACAGGCGGCGCCGGCACACCGCCAGCCGCTCCCGGTCGGCGTGGCCCTGCAGTCTAAACAGCCCTGCTCGCATGCACGAAACACCGGCCTCGCGGGGGCTACGGTCGTGCCGGCCCTCCTCGCTAAACAACTGGACGCGGCGATGGAAGTCATCGTCATGATTTTTAGTTGCGAGCAGTTATGGAATGGATGTTAGGCAGCACGCTGTCGCCGCTCCACCCATCGAGAAACCATATTGTATTCACAGTCGCGGCACAGTAAGAGCGTGTCAGACCAACGCGATCAGAGACTGCCTTAAACTAAAGCTTTTCATCTCTGCTGATTACCTCCTCGGACTGGATCTCACTAATGCGCATCACACTAATCGTATAGATCACACTACTAAGCCATCACTAGCTAGGACACACAATATGTTGTGTAAGCGGTGTAAGGTACCCGGGGATGTGATCATCTATGGCACGATCTGGCCATCCAGGACGGCGCTAATTGCTTGTACTATTGCGGCGTAAAGAACCGCCGCCCTTCAGCATCCATCCAGAATCGAGGTTTAATTACGCCAATGAATTCAGCATTCCATTCCAGTACGGGCTATTGGCGTCTGGCAAGGCGAGTGGCGATATATAAGGCGAATCTACGTAAAGAATGGGCACCAACCAAATGGGGGGCCAGGCCAGTCCGAAGCGCACAAAAGGACCCGATCTATGGTCATCGGATGAGCTTAGTGTAGAAACTATTCTTAACACAGAGCCATAGATCTAGCCAGGTACATCATGTAAATGTATAACATGTCCTAGTACATGAACTAGACAGAGATTGGAGAGAGGTAGTGCTAGGTTATCGACCATCATAGGCTTTTGATCCGCTCGCGTCCGCCATGGAGTCATGAAATCTGCGCAAGGGCAGCGATGATCGATGAAGATGGTGACAGTGATGCACGGTGGCAACCGGCAGTGAAGACCGGTGATGGCGCAGCTAGTGGCTTCCCATCACTGGCTGCGCGCCTCTCTGATCGGGTTAGGGTTTGTCGGTGGGGAACTATAGCTTAGACAAACCTCGTCACTTGAGCCGCCACCCCCCACCTCTATTTATTGCGCAGTGTGATAGGGGCCCTCCAGCCATAGTGGGCTGGACGCCCCTGATCAGGGCGCAGATCAAAGGCCCAACTAGGCCGTTGGGCCCAGTCTAGGATTACAGATCTGTCGGTGTTTCGAACAAACACCGGCTAGTAAATTTGTGATTATTGCGTGTTTGACCCGGATGGTGCACTAAAGGACACGAGGATTATACTGGTTCGGGCAGAATGTCCCTACGTCCAGTTTGCTGCTGCTACTCGTGTTATTAGTACCAAAAAATGGTTCATAGTAGGGGGTACAAAATAGTCAAGAGAGGGACGAGTCCCAAGTCTCTGATGGAATGATCAAAAAGGCTGCCGAGAGCTTGGTCGCTGCTCAGCTGTGTCTGTTGTGTCGTATGTGTTCAACTTATCCATCAAGAGTCGGTCCCCTTGTGGGAGGAAGCACATCCCCTTTTATAGATGAAGGGGATGGCTGTACAAGTGAGAGGGAAAGGGTGTGTATGCTACCGAGCCTTGTTGTTCACCTCTACTAAGACTTGTTGTCCATTCTGGCGGATACCAGATAATGGTAAGCGCCTACAATACTGTCGATGCCACTGTTGAATGTCAGGATGGCTACAGAGTACTGCTCCATATAGGGTATGAACTCTGGTATAGTGGTTTTGACTTATGAGCCTTGCCCAGCATTGCTCTACATGCCTTTTGGTTCCTATGAGTCCCCGTCGAAGGGACGCAGGGTCGGAGTCTGAAGTAGCGCTATGGGCAAGGCCTTTCGATTGGAGAGGGCGTCCGGAGGCCGAAGCGAGTGCTCCGATCTGGTGGGCCCAAGGGGCCATGGAGCAGGTGCCGCTCCCTTGGGACCACAGCGTGGTGACAACACATCCGTCATTGTGGAGGGCACGAGTCCTTTCCTAGACCATAATGGTTGTCGTATGTCTATGTCGGGTTCTGTGTCTGAGGGCTAAAGGCGGCGCCTACAATACTGTTCGGACTCTGCAATGCCGGAGTGGTCTAGAGCACCTATCCCGTTGTTCCCTAGCAGTACTTTTCCTACCGTGGCGCAGGGCATGGTCCTTTGTGCTGTGTTTGATTCGAGTGTCATGTCGTACCTCATGCTCATCCCGATGATGGAGCTGGGTGTACTTGTAGGGCGAGGCGGAGTCTGCCCTCGACCGTTAGGCGAGGCGGAGTCTACCCTTGGCCATCGGGTGAGGCGGAGCCTAGCCCTCAGGGATCAGGCGAGGCAGAGTCTGACCCTCAAGGGTCAGGCGAGGCGGAACCAGTCTCCCGTCGTTTCGGACAAGAGACGCAGTAACATTTTCATCTGAAAGGGAGTGTCAACGTTCGATGGTTTATCAGTTCCACCTCATTGGGTACCCCGGTATTAGGTCCCCAACGGTAGCCCCTGAGCCCCCGGGTGATTTGAGCAGAATCATCCGGGGGGTATTTTGATTTGCCAGAGGGTGCGCGCGAGCGCACCCGATGGGTGTAGCCCCCGGGTGATTTGGGAAGAATCACCTAGGGGTGTTTCGGACCCTTCGTGAGTAAGGCTATGAGGTTTGGTTTAGTCAATTGGGAAGCTTTAAGGGAACCCTGGTGTCCCATTTGCAGGAATTTTTGTCTAGGGTTAACCTGGCTAGGTCTTGACTTCGAATCTAGGCCCAGTTTATGCTCATGTACCTGGGTTCCGGTTGCTTACGGGCCCATCTTCTGTTGGGTTGGTCATCGAGACTATTGGGTCGATCTCTGGATGTTCCAGGCCCAGGTGGGCCAGAGAAGAAGCGTTCTAACCCATGTCCCATCTGTGGGAAAGGAGTCTGGTCTGTAGGGGAAGGCGAACCGTCCAACGCGGTTTTAGTCCTAAAGGATAGGTATCGTGGGCACGTATCCCACGAGGTGACGCGGTGGTGTGCGTGGTAGGCCCAGAGATCGAGGTGGACGGTTGTGCTTCTCACATCCGTCACCCCTATAAAACCATAGGGTTCGCCCCTAGGGTTCCGTACTCTGCATTTTCGCCTTTGCATTGCCAACCTTCGCCGTCAATCGTCGGAGCCTCCGACACGCGTAGTGCTCCCGCTGTTAAACTTGTCACTGCCTTTCTTCCCCGTGCTGCTCCCATCATCATAATGGACCAGGGGTACAAATCCAACATCTCCCCTCAGCGCTTAGAGGGCCTCATTCGCCAAGGCCTCCTTCGCCCGTTGACCGCCACCGAGGAGTGGCGGCTGCCCGGTGAAGAGGAGGAACCGGAGCCGCCCGAAGGGTACGTCGTTTCTTTCACCCACTTCCACAAGCGGGGATTCGCCACGCCTGCCCATCAGTTCCTTCGGGGACTGATGGACTACTACCGGGTGGAGCTTCAACACCTTACTCCCAATAGGATCCAACACATTGTGGCGTTTGTCGCCCTGTGCGAGGGGTTCTTGGGGATCAGTCCCCACTTTGACCTGTGGCGGTATCTTTTCGCCATCAATCTTCTAAAGAGGTGGTCTAGGAAGCAGGAGCTGCATGCGCCGGTGGGGTGCGCCGGCATTCACCTCCGCAGCAACCGGGCAGGAGCGTACCCGCTGATGCGTTTGTCTACCTCGAATAAGGGGTGGCATTCACAATGGTTCTATGTCAAGAATGACGCCGCTGCCCCCTTCCTGCCTTCACTGGGCGCTACATCTTGGAGGCCCCGGAGTCATGTGGGTGGGGTGTCAAGGCCAAGGACAAGAAGCATCTCAAAGGCCTTCTCGCCGCCCTCCGAACTCTAAAGGAGAGGGGCATGAAGGGGTCAGGGATTATCGGCGCCTACCACGCGAGGAGGGTTGCGCCGCTGATGGCGCGCGCGCTTCCCCTATATCAGATGGTGCCCAAAGCGTCGTTCGAAGGGACATCGCTCGCCGACGAAGCGCTCCCTCCTTCTGAAGTGGCGCAGTGCATTAAGGAGGCAGTGGAGCCTATGAAGGACTCTGTTGGCGCCATCCTCGACTTTGTGTACTCGGTGCCGGGGCATCCACCAATGCGGCCGAAACTGGGGTTTGTTGAATTCATAAGTTTTCTTTCCCCTTGCTCCTCTTTTCGCTTGAATTTCCAACCCCCTGATGCTAACCTTGGGATAACGGGACCAGCCGGGAGGACTGTTCTTCAAGGACAGTCTGGCTCCGCTGCCGAAGGACCCAACCTAGGCCGCAACAAACCGCATCGTGGTTGGTTGGGACAAGAAGACGAGGGAGCTCGCGAAGAAGAAGGCGATACGGAAGCAGCAAGCTCGCGATCGAGGAGAGGAGACTAGTGGTGAAGATGATGATGATGATGATGAGTCTGACAAAGAAGAAGGTGATACGGAAGCAGTTGCGTGTGAATTGGGGTGACCTGGAGGATGAGGGCTTGTTGCCCACATAGGGACCCTTCTCGTTCCACGCAGGAGGAAGTGAGTCCGCAGGGACGGTGGAGCTAGGCCTGCCTCTGGGTCCAGTGGGAGCCGGAGGATCCACCGCTTCGCGCGGGGTGCCGACAAAGGATCGATGGATGGGAGGAAGCGAACCTACCGCTGCGTTCGAGATGATGGAGGTGGGTAGTGCCACCGCCCTGCCTGAGGCATTGACGGAGAGGGGCGGCTCCGTTGCCGTGCCCTCAGAGATAAGGGAGATGAGCTCCCCTGCCCTGGAGCAGGGGGCAGGCTCTGAACGGGCCCACCCAGATAGGTCAGAGGGGGCTAGGGGTTCGTCCCCAAAACGATCCCGCCGCCCAAAGGCATCAGAGTAGGCCACAGATTCCCCTGTTTTTCTTCCCTCTTTCTTTATTTTTCTGCTTTGACCTTATGCCCTTCACCTTCATGTAGATTCTTATGGACAGGCCGCTCTCTGGGGCTAGCACCTAGGAAAAGCCTTGCCCTCTAGGTAGGACGGATCACGCTGCCCGGCATCACCCCTGTTTCGGGTAGGAGTGACGCTATCGCTGTGGCCTCGTTGGCCGGTCCGACGGCGCCCGCGCCGCCTTTGGTGGTTGCCGAGCAAGCGACATCTTCCATGGTGGACGTGATCTTGCCAACCGGGAGTCCGATATTGCTGGCAGATGTGGTCGTGACGGCACCCAGCCAGGATCCGCCAGACGTAGCCATGGTGGCATCCGAGGGGCTAGCGCAGTCCATGCCTCCGGTGGCTCGACGACGGTGTTTGACATGGGTAGGACAGAGGGGGACGCGGACGGGTGGTCCCCAACCCCAATGAGCTAGGCGCATCTAGATGCAGTCATGATGGCATCCATGGGAGCAGTGCAGTTCGTGCCACTAGAGACCTAGGCGGTGGTGTCCATGACCGCAACAAGCCCGGTAGGACCGGATGTTGCCCTAGCGGCGCTCGAGGGAGCGACGCAATCCGTGCCATCGGCGGCCCAGGTCGCGGCGTCCAAGGTGGACCTGATGAAGGAGGACATGGTCGAAGGGTCTTTGGGCATCGTGATGGTGGTGGGGAGGACCAAAAGGGAGCCACCTTTGGCCCTGTTGTCGGGAGGCAGCCGCTCCTCCGCACGAGGCGAGCCGCCGGTCCAGTGGATGGCCGCTTAGGACCCAGCGTCGGTTCTTTTTTCGCTTGACGATGTTGCCGAGAGCTTGGAGCGGGAGAATCTTGATGTCGAGCTCTTGGCAGTGATGGGTGCCTTGAGGGAGGCCAGTGGTGCCTTGCGCGAAATCCTCGTTCCTTCTAGCTGAGTATCTGCTTGATCTTCTCACTTGTTTTCTTCTTTCTTCACGCATTTCTGTGTTTTTGTGTTTTCTGATTCCAGTCCTCTTTTTAGAATATTGTTTCTCGTAGCCAGGACAAGTCCTGGTTCTTTTGTGAGCAAAAGGCAGAATGGGACTGCCTTACCGAGGAGGCTAGGCTACGAGGAGATGTGGGTGCGTAGCTTGCTGCCGCCTAGCAGCGGGAGGCCAAGGCGCGTCGTGATGTGGAGGAGGCTCATGGGATGTTTGAGGACCTATCGGCGAGGGTGAAGCTGGACGAGGAGTGGGACGAGCTACTACAGAAGGACGCCGCGACTAGTGAGCAGGCCAATGAGCTCCTGGCGGAGCTAGAGACGGAGAGAGACCTCAAGCTGAAGGCTGAGGAGAGGTCCACAGTGTTGCAGCAGAGGGCGGACTGGGACGCTAAGACAATCACCCGGTTGCACGAGGAGCGGGACGAGCTACGCCGGACCGAGGAAAGACTTCGCTCGGAGCGCAGTGCGGCCTATGAGGATCATGACCGGGCCATCTAGGAGCGCGACGAGGCGCGTGGGGTGGCCAACTCCCTCCGGGCGGATCTTGGAGTCACGGTGAACCGAAGGTTGGACGTTGAGAGCATTGCTGCTAGGCTGGAGAAAGAGCTTACCGAAGTGCGAGGGATCCTCTAGGTCGAGAGCGACGAGCACGACCTTCTGCAAGCCACTGTCAGGGTGGTCATCGATGCCCTCAGGGTGGCGCAGCCGGTGGAAACCAACTCGCTCGCGGCTCATGCCACGGGTATCACGGTGTGGGTGGGCTAGCTTGAGGAGGACGCCTTTCATGTCGGGATCACCCAAGCCTTTGTTGTCGCCCATTCCCATTATGATCAGGAGATTAACCTAGAGGTAATGAGTCTTGGCTTCACGTCTATCTATGATGATGATGAGCTGGACGAGATGGAAAAGGCAGTGGCTCCCCTCACGCGGAACCTGGTGGACAAGCTGAAACAAGAGGTTCTCCCTTCGCGGAAGTAGTTAGCTGAATAAGTTTGATAAACACTTATCTATAGTATGTGAAGAATTGTCATTACTTTTGTGTCCGAAAACAGATTTGTAGCTTTCGTTTCGCAATTTGGTTTCATTTGTTTGGTCTTACCTTCTTCCCTTTTTGTAATGAGAAAAGATTTACGCGATCCGTCCCTTTCGTTTGTTTAGACCATAGGGCCCGTGGTGTTTAGGGGAAATTTTGATTGTGCTAGTTGAGCAAAATTACCGTAGCCGTCTGGGCGTGGGCTTTTTGCAGTCTTACCAATCTGTTCCCCTAAACTTTGTCGCCAGTCTTGGTGTGAGGAAGAGGTCTACTGTAAACATTTTTCGGAAAAGGAAAGGAGGTACCTACACCTTTATCAACCCCCGAGTGAGATCCGACCCCTTGTGGTTGCTGAGGTTGGATGTTACTGGAGACCGGAGCAAGGGAAGCGACGTTACTTGCCTGAATGGCTTGAGTGACGTGTTTCATGAGCTTGTTAACGGGGATGTTCGGGCGAAATCTGATCCCAATGCTTTGTGACAGAGTTGGCAAAGCCTTTGGGTGGTATTCCGTTGCTCCTTGCCCCACCTTCCAATAGATTCCCGCTCAATGGGGTTTCTATGGGCTCGACTAGGGCTAGATTGAACTAGAAGGTTGAGATGACGCTACCCACCTTAATGCAGGTTGGGTAGAGGCCATCAAGGCTCATCTGCGTTTTCTCCCCTGGCTATAGTTCGACATAGGGTGGCTCTGGACCTTTCATGGGTCAGCCTTTGAACCTCGGTCTCTCGATCCAGCTCAAGCCCCCAAGCCCTTTATGGTCTGATGGGGGTCGGCTGTGTTTTCACGCGTTACCCTGTCCTCGGTTTTCACAATCGCAGGGGCTGAGTTGATGACACTTGCCTCAATGGCTCGAGTGTCGCGCTCAATGAGCTCGCTATCGGGTATGTTCATGTGAAATCCGGGTCTATCATTTGCTGACGGGATCGGTAGAGCCCTCATGTGGCATTTCACTACTTCTTAACCCGCCTCCCAACATATGCCCGAGCCACTCGATAGGCTTAGGTGGCCCATTGGCCTCTCCTCGATGGAGATTCTGTGGGTTTGGCTTGGGGTTAGAATCAAACGAGAAAGGTCAAGACGTCCCTGTCCGCCTCTGAGCGGGGTCGGGCAAGGCCGCTGGGGCTCGTCTCTATTGAATGAGGTCGGTCGATTGCCGCTCATATTGAATGAGGCGGCTACCACCTCTTGACGCGACATGAAGCGTTGAGATGCAGAGATTTGCATATGTAATGCTTGGATGTATGGTTTCAATGTATTACTTAATTGAAACGAAAGTGGTGTTTGGTTACGTTACCTTGGTGACACGAGCGATGGGAAGCTTCAACCAGATGTGTCCATGCAGGTTTTGGACCCGATGTTTACGACGAGGTTGGCGTAACCTGCATAAGAGTCGCTATTTTTTGTTCTTGTTCCTCGGTGGTGATTTGTGATTTAGTCGACCTGACATCCTCTCCTCAAAGGAGGTTCTGCAGGTGGACCCCTCCAAACCCTTTTTGGGAAGGCAGGAGCCGAGACTTGTGGTGCGGGGAACTATGAGTTCGATTTATGCTGGTGAACATAGAACATCGTAGCCGTCGAGGCGTAAGGTTCGGCGGTTCGTCCAGCCGTATTCAAAGTTTTATACCCACACACCATGCTTCCGGTTTTAAATGTAAGGGGTGGGTCAAAGGGGGTGTCTAAACGAATAGACACCCTCAGCAGCCCCCGAGCGATGTCCGTGCCTCTGCCGTTGCCGGGGTCGGAGGCTTGGTAAAGAAATTAACACTCAAAGTAAGTAAACAGAGGTGCTTATCTTTCAATGGTCGTTCGTTCATTGTTTTGCTTGGGCCGTCCGATCGACCCAGGTGGTCCGTTGGGCTCCCACTGGAGGGGGTTCTGTTGTTGGGTCATTCCATGGTCCTGCCTAGGGAAGCGAAGAGTTGGTTGCATACGAGCACGCCTCGGTTCTTGTGCCCAGGGCGCATTAGTGGCGAGCCACGCCCTAACAACGTTATGCCTGACTAGGCGATGTCTTGTCGACCAGAGCGTGTCCCGTCGGCTCCATCGCGTCGCCTCAGATTTCTGTCAGCATTGATTTCGCATTTGCATTGAATAGGGGAAGGCAAAGAGTTTTTGGCCGAACCTTTCGCCTTTCCTTAGCTGCTGAGCCCCTTCTTTAAATAGGGGGGAAAGAGTTCTCGTCCCACCTCCTCGCCAGCCTCTAAGCCGCCACCTCTTCTCCTTCCTTTCCACCGAATGCATTGGTTCCTAAGTAAGAGAGGGTGATGCTAGGGAGAGAAAACTCACAGATCCACTCATGAATCTAGAGCATGATGTCGAGCCAGAGGTCATCCAACGTAGATGAGATGGTGTGAGCTGCCCTTGCTGAGGAGGAGTTGCTGCTGCCGAAGGAGGAGGAGCACTGGAGGGTGCCGAACGTCGTCGACTTTGTCATCATTCACTGTGTCCTCCCTTCAGCGGGAGGCATTTCCTACCCTGACGCCGTTGTCAGCGTTGCGGCTGATGACGATGGTGTAGTCCCTGGATGCCCCAGCGGAGGCGTCGCTATCGGGGTTGTGGCTCATGATGATGGCATAGTCCCTAGATGCCCCGGTGGAGGTGTCGCTGTCGGGGTTGCGGTTGATGACGATGGCGTAGTCCCTGGACGCCCTGGCGGAGGCATCATTGTCAGGGTTGCGGTTGATGACAATGGCGTAGTCCCTAGACACCCCGGTGGAGGCGCTGCAGTAACCGGTGTGGTGCTCGACATTGCAGGTGATGGCGCCTTCGAGGATCCTGTGAAGCGGTAGGACGTCGCCGATGGAGAGCGTGGTGCGGCGGCCGTAGTAGACAAAGCGGCCTGTGTACATGGCCGAATGTTGCCGATGGAGAGCGTGGCACGGTGGCCGTCGTGGTACTCATAGCGAAGCTAGGTAGAGACTGTTATTAAATAAGTTTGTGGGGAAGCCCTCGAGTGAACAGTCCTTTGAATTTGAGAGTACGTTAATCTTTTTCATGATGAAATCACTTTGTAAGTGGCGAATTTGTGCAAAGACTGAACATTTTTTTATCTTTTGTTACGGCAAATAGTTTTTCAGCTTCCTCTTTTCATAGAAGAGGTTTTGATGCTCTCCTACCCTTCCCATGGCTCAAGTTGCAAAAAACTAGGAGTACGAGTGAATTAATTCTGATTACGCTGGTGAGCAAGGAGGTCATAGCTGCTAGGGCATGGGATTTCTGCAGTCCTACCAGTTACACTCAGAATTTGCTCCTGAAATCCTAGCCCTTAGGACTTGTTATGGGAAGAGTGGAAAACTTAGATAATGTTTGCAAAGGTAATACAGGAAATGTCTTCACGATAAATGTACTTGTTCAATTTGTATCAGTCTCTGAGCGAGGTCCGACCCCTCGCAGTTTGCAGGGGTCGGATGTCACTAAGGATTGGAGATTCGTAAAGATAAAAACTGATAATCAAAAGTATGCGTTTATTTAAGGGTAAAAATGACATAGCTGCTCGATGTTCCTAGCGTTGGTGAAGACCTCGCCGTTGATGGTTTTCAACTTGTAGGCGCCTGGGCAGAGTACTTCCACGACCATGTACGGTCCCTCCTAGGGTGGGGAGAGCTTGTGGCGGTCCTTGTTACTCTACACGAGGCAAAGGACAAGGTCCTCGACGTTGAAGGCTTAGTCCCACACCCATCGGCTATGGTACCATCGCAACGCCTACTAGTACTTGGCCGAACGGAGGAGGGCGATGTCGCAGGCTTCGTCTAGCTAGTCCATGGCGTCTTGGTGGGATGCTTCGGCCCCCTATTCATCGAATGCTCTGATTCTTGGTGCTCCATAGTCAAGGTTCGTCGGGAGAACAGCCTTGGAACCATAGACCATGAAGAAAGGTGTGTAGCTAGTGGCCCGGCTGGGAGTTGTCCTTAGGCTCCAGAGCACTGCCGGGAGCTCGGCGAGCCAGCGCACGCCGAACTTGTTCAATTGGTTGAAGATCCTGGGCTTAAGGCCCTGCAGGAGCATGTCGTTTGCACGCTCGACCTGCCCATTCGTCCGGGGGTGTGCGACGGCCGCCCAGTCGATCCGGATGTGTTGTTCATCACAGAATTGAATGAATTTCCTATCGGTGAACTGCGTGCCGTTGTCCATGATGATAGAGTTCGGTACTCCAAAGCGATGGATGATGTCGAGGAAGAATAGTATAGCTTGCTCGGATTTGATCCTAGAGATCGATCGAGCTTCGATCCATTTCGTAAATTTGTCTATGGTGACAAGGAGGTGGGTGAAGCCCCCAGACACCTTTTTGAGTGGCCCAACTAGGTCGAGCCCCCAAACCGCGAAGGGCCATGTGATGGGGATCATCTGGAGTGCCTGGGCCGAAAGGTGAGTCTGTCGAGCGTAGTACTGACACCCTTCGTAGGTGCGTATGATTTGCTCGGCCTCGATTACTGTAGTAGGCCAGTAGAAGCCCTATCGGAATGCGTTTCCAACCAAGGTCCTTGGTGCGGCATGGTGACCGCAGACCCCACCGTGGATGTCACTCAGCAAAAGTCTTCCCTGTTCACTGGGGATGCAGAGCTGTAGGATCCCGGTGTGGCTCCGTCTGTAGAGTTCGCCCTCCATAAGGATGAAGGACTTGGTGCGATGTGCGAGTCGTCGAGCTTCTGTCCTATCCACTGGCAGTGTGTCGTGGAGGAGGTAGTCGAGGTAGGGTGTTCTCTAGTCGTCCAGGGGGTCAGCCCTCGGGACCGGTTCAGACGGGTCGTCCTCAGCCCGATCCGACTCTTCGTAGCGCACCGAGGGTTTATGTTGGTCGCTGGCGAAGACGGCCGTTGGCACCGGCTCTCGACCGGACACTGCCTTCATGAGTGCGTCCACTGCCTCGTTGAGGCGCCTTAGGACGTGGTTAAGTTTGAGGCCGTCGAACTTGTCCTCCAGACATCGGACTTCTTGGCAGTATGCAGCCATCTTGGCATCATGGCAGCTGGACTCCTTCATGACTTGGTTAACAACTAGCTGAGAGTCACCCCAAATGTCGAGGCGTCGAATGCCCAGCTTGATGGCGATGCGTAGGCCGTTAACGAGTGCCTCGTATTCAGCGACATTATTTGATGTTGGAAAATGGAGCCGAACCATATACCTCATGCGGACCCCAAGGGGTGATACAAAGACCAGCCCCACGCCGTCGCCCTTCTTCATTAGTGACCTATCGAAATACATCGTCTAGCACTCCTGGTCGATGACCGCCGGTGGTATCAGGACCTCGGTCCACTCTGCGATGAAGTCAGCCAGGACCTAGGACTTGATCACCATTCGGGGGCATACCCGGTGCCTTGATCCATCAGCTCTAGTGCCCACTTTGTGGTTCTTCCTGTGGCGTCCTGGCTATGAACGACCTCGCCGAGGGGAACGATGTAACACCCTAAAAATTTGCATATTTTGAAATAGGAGAAAAGTGATTAATTTTGCATTTTGTGGGAATTTGAATTTAGGAAATAAAAATTTTATTAAAAATAAAACCTAATATAAGGTCAACAACGATGAGTGTGCATTCATGTTGTTGCATAATATTTTGTATTGATTGGTTTGAAGTCAGATTTTGAATTGAGTTGGAATTTCATTTTGAACTTGGTTTGGAAAAAGATTAGAAAAAGGAAAAAAAACTTACATTTCTTTCTCTTTCCTCGGTTTTGGCCCGTAGGCCTGATTTCCTACCATGGCCTTTTCTTTCCCCCGCCGGCCTGCTTCATTTTCTTTCCCGCTGAGGCCCGCTCGGCCATGCTCTGGTGCCGGCCCACTCTTTTCAGCGCTGCAAGCCACGCCCCGCGCTAGCCCTTTCTTTTCCTTCTCGGGCCGCTGCTCTCCCTCTCCTCTCTGCTTGGGCCAAAGCCAAGTTCACCGGCCTAGCCGCTCCCATAGACCCACGCGCCTCCCTCCGCCCGCTGACAGCCCTGGCCTGTAGGTCAGGGGCTTCCCTTTCCTTTCATCGTGGCCGGGACGGACTCTCCCTCCGCGCCGATGCCGCTGAGTCTGGAGCGGCCACGACCCGTGGTGCCGTGACGCCCAAGTATCTCAGCTCCATAAATAGCCAGCCACGCCGCCTCCCCCATCTCATCTGTTGCTCGGTTCTTCACCCTGCAAGCTATAGTCGCGCACCACCTTAGCACCGTCGTGTCAGACGCCGACCACCGTCGTCCAACAAGCACTGCGTTGCCTCCATGCTTCCTCCGCCACCGTAATCTCCCTAGGTGAGTTTGCCTCAACCCCCTCTTCTCTCCCGTGCCTAAAACGTCCTTGATTTCCATGAAGGGAAATCCACAGAAACGAAGTGTAAAATGACGAAATGATCCGTCAATTTACCCAAATCTCAGTGATATAGCAAGTCATACACGCTTATCAGAGTACAATATAGAGTTTTACATAAATTATTCTCCTCGCCACGCAGGGCGGAACACACTCACACATAGCATCCTGAACAGCCTCAGATGAGGATAGCAGCGGAAAATGATCTCCTAGAACCAGCTCGAGCGTAGAACAGACCCTCTAGTCCTCCTAGTCATCGCCCTTGTAGTCGTACTCGGCCTCGGAACCTGCCAAAAATCTATCAGTACACTTGGTACTGGCCACGCATCGCCCACCCTATACTTGCATTGCTTTGTGGAGAGTGGAATGCATTGGGGGAAATAGAAAGAGACCTATTTAGGCTATGGGTTTCCTATGTAGGTAGTTAATATTTTAATAACAAAATGTTCATCAGGTTTTCTTTTCTTAACCCATCTTATTTGCACGTTCTCCCCACCCATCACACACATCTCATCTCATCTCACTCTCTCTCTCTAGGCGATGAGATCGACTCCCACTCATATCTCGCCTCAACGGCCAAAGCCGGAATCCAACACGTAACCTAGGGGAAAGGTAGAGGACTCCTCTCTCTAATCAAGTAAAACATAGGTCACGGGAATGTCCATATCCATGGATGCGGCTATACGTATAGATCGATCAACTCTATAGAGCGTGTACACCTGGTAATCCACAAGATCGCCATCCTCGACGATCCGGCTCTTCTAGGCTGATTTCGACTGCCTCCCAATCGATATAGTACCACCCTACCACTCAGCCCTGGGCCACCCCGGAGTCCATCGAAACGCTGAGACTGTGAGACGTAGCACCGGGCCCCCAAGGTCACTATGCTGTCTTAGGAGGGTGTGGGTCCCCATGCCCGTACCTCCCTACACTATCACCTTCCAACCTAGTAGTAGTGGTACCGCCCTAGTCAGTCGGGTAATCGTCCCCCACCCATCGGGAGTGAGTGGTGTGCACGAAGGTCCCATGGTTTCGGTTCTTAAGATATACCAGTCCTTAGGGGGACCGGACAGGATATCTTCTCAAAAGGGGATGGATCACCAACTCCCCGTGCCACGATAGCACCTCACCAGGGATAACCAACACCCCGGTCCACCTCTCACATATACCCGCCATAGGTAACTCTCGCAAGGGATGCCCAGGTCACACCCCTTCGGCAAGACTTGCCCCAAAGACTCGTCGTAAGATCTTGTCCGATTGACTCAACCCTCACCACACACCCAAAACACACGCCAAGATCTCCCCAAGTTCATTATCTAGTTTTTACCAATTCTTATGGCACCTCGTGCCTTACGCACATACGTCTCTCCCTCACCAGCATCACATCACAGATATAATGCGAGTAAGAGTAAAGCAGTAAGTATGTAACAAGCGAGCATCTAGCCTATCAGCGGGTGTGCAGGAGTAAGGTTGCAACAAGGTATAAGGCTCAAGTAAAACTAACATGCAACCTAACATCATATTATTGCATGAAAGATAAAGCGCTAGCAATTCTAGTTATAGCATGCGTAATAGGATCTATGAGATTGGGTGGGGCGTGGCACCTGGCAGGTCGTCTCCCAAGTCCTCGCTGTAGTCGGGGTCGTACTCCTCAGTCGGTAGGTCCTCCGGCTCTGTTAAACATAACATATGGTCACGTGAGCGACTCCTATAAAGGTGCACAAAGGAGCAACAGAAAATTCAAAAGATCCAAAGGCACTCAAACACAAGCCTATGACATAGAGCTCATTTTTAAAAAGATTTGAGCATTGGTTTGGTATTTTTCTAAGTTAAAATGAATTAGTTATGAGTTTTCAAAGATTAAATGAATTTCTGAAAAAGAAAAAGAATTGGAAATTCCAGGCAGTGACATGTGGCGGCACCCGATTTGGCTGGGACGGAGTGAGTCACTGACAGGTGGGTCCGTTGACTGGTCAACGGCCAACGGTCAACTTTGACCGGGCCAAGATCGGGCTCTGGTGGGCCGGCTAGGGCTGGATACGGGCCGGGTTGGGCCGGTCTAGGCCAGGCCGGCCCGAACATGTGGCAGCTCCTCGTGATGCCACATTGCGCTGTGGATTCGAATAGGGCTCCAGTCTTGTAGGCGTGGCTCACGGTGGGCATGAACGAGCGGTTCACGGGTGCACGTGGGATCTACGGTGGACCGCGTTCACCTTCTCTTCCTTCCTCTTGCTTCATGGTGCACCAAACTACGGTTCCGTTCCCTCCCCTTGCTTCCCCGCGCGGTGGCACGCCGCTGGCGGCGAGCGGCCGTTCTCTGGCCACGACGGCTCCTCGGTAGCGTTTCTTTGGTATCAGCCAAAGACTTCTTGGCCCGTCCTTGCCCAGCGAGGTGGCCGATGCGATTAGGAACGCTGTCGGCATGACGGCGCTCTAGAGCATGGCTCCACCAACAAGGTAAATGTGAACAGCTCACTCATGTGGCTCTTTTCCTCCATCTTGCTGCGCACGGCGCGTCCCTTGCCACGGCAAAATAGATAGCCCTCCTACCCTAGCTTCTACCGGCCTAACGCGGCAAGAACGGAACCTCACCATGGTGAGCTCTAGCCATGGTGGGCATGCTCCGCAACGTGTTGCCCCTCCAGCGTTCCCAAGCCCTCGATGCGCAGTGCGGTCCATGGTTGGGGTGGCAGGTGTGCGTGCATGTGTGTAAGCTGGGTACAGGGGTCAGGGCCCCCTCTTGCTTGTTCCCGGTACAGAGACGGTGAAGTGATGCCCGCGAACACTACGGTAGAGAGCCGGGAGGGTGCTGGGGCTCACCGTAGGTGGCGATGGTGAAGGGATGTCGATGCAGGGCGAGTCAAGGCAGTGTCGGGGCGAGGTCGTGCCATGCCGAGCAGCTGCTCCACTGTAGTCGATCAGTTCATTGCCTTCTGTTCCAGTGGCTCCTCTTCGGCGGCTCCGGTTGAACCCTCTCTTCTCTACTCCCCCCTTCTCCCTCCTTCCCCTCCTTCTCTTGGTCACGACGGGAAGTGGTGGGCACCAGGGCGGCGGCGAGGTGATGGGAAACGGCTAGGGCACCTCGGTGGTGTTTTCTTATAGGGAGGTGGTGATCATGGTGAGGTGAACGGCGGGAAGGGGGCTTAGGGCCACGTGGAGGTGATCGATGTGCTTAGGCTAGGGTTGCGGTCATGGCACGGTCGTGGGTTGCCTTGGCGCCTCCGTTTTGGTGCATCAACCTACTCAGGCTTCGTACGAGGGTGCCATAGGCAGTTGCAAGGGCGTGGGACACAGCGATGGCATCATGGCATGGATGGCTCCAGCTGGGGACGGTAGCAGTGCGGATAGGTGAGGTGGCGTTGCATCCACGCGTTCGTTGCCACCCAACGTGAAGAGAACGGCTGGCGATGGAGATTCCCCCTCCTCTGTGCTAACTCGGGCACAAAAAGGGGGTGAAGGCGTGAGGAGGACGATGATAACGGGGTCCCAGCTGGTGGTGACCGGGAAAAAGAGAAGAGCGGCTCCTAGCTGGGCCGTCTCGGCGCTGTTGGGCCGTGCCGAATCCGTGGCCCGTCACGGTGGGAGTGGGGCAGCTGAAAGGCTAGGCCGGTTGGGGGGTTGGGTCAGCCTGCGGGTGCTGCTGTGCAGCCTGCTGGGCTGGAGTCCATTTATGGGCCGTGGAGCTGGGCTGGCTTGAGCTCTGGGGCCAAAAGGGGTTTCTCTATTTTAGCTTAATTGAATTAGCTCTTCTATGTTATCTCTTCATTTTTCTAGCTACTCCATAGTTCCTACATGCATACACATGTGTTGCCTACACATGTATGCCCTATTGGGGTCCACTAGAGGTCATTTAGGGTTCCACCAAGGGTTGGCAACAACACCCACACATTTATTTAAATATTTAAATAAATGTTGTTGCTTTTATTAATCAATACAAAAGAACATATGAAGCAACTCATGCAAATTTAATTAAATACAAGGATATAAACATCTACAATAGGTACTACTTATGCAACTAGGGTAGTTTTCCTACAAGACATTCACCAACCATTGGCTATTTTTAGAAAAAAATTGTAGTTGTGATTTTTGATTTTTTTTTTGTTTTCTGGAAATTTTTGGGTTGTTACAGTCCTTCCCCCTCACAGAAATCTTGTCCCGAGATTTAAGGTGTGACATGCCTTTCGAAGAGGTAGGGGTAAAGCATCCGGAGTTCGGACTCCTCCCATGTAGCTTCCCGTTTAGTGTGGTTGCTCCACTGAACCTTGCACATGGGTATCACGGTGATTCTAGTCTGCTTCTCAGCTTTGTCTAGTATCCGGATCGGGTGTTCTTTGTACTCTAGGGTGTCCTGAATATCTAGTGCATCTGTGTGTACCTCTTTCTCTGGCAACTGCAAGCACTTGCGTAGCTGGGACACGTGAAACACTAGGTGTACTCCTGTCAACTCCTCGGGCAACTCTACCTTGTATGCCAACTTGCCGATCCTCTAACAAATCCTATAAGGTCCCACGTACCTAGGGGCCAACTTCCCTTTCACATGAAATCTGACAGTGCCTTGGAGTGGGGAGACTTTGAGATAGACATAGTCCCCAACCTGAAACTCAAGGTCTCTCCGACGGTTATCTGCGTAGCTCTTCTGTCGGCCTTGGGCAATCCTCAGGTTCTCTCGCACTTGGGTGACTCCTTCTTCGGCTTCTTTGATCTTCGCGAGGCCAAAGAATGATCTCTCTCCTACCTCTGACCACATCAGAGGGGTTCTACACTTTCTGCCATACAATGCCTCAAACAGTGACATCTTGAGACTAGCTTGGTAGCTATTGTTGTACGAGAACTCTACGTGGGACAAGCTTTTCTCCCAATCAGACCCATACTTCAAGACACAAGCTCTGAGCATGTCCTCCAAAATCTGATTAACCCTCTCTGTCTAACCATCTGTCTGTGGGTGGTACGCGGTGCTGTAATCCAATCGCGTCCCTATGGCCTTGTGGAGACTCTTCCAGAACTTGGACACATATTGCGTGCCATGATCAGACACTATGCTAGTGGGGGCTCCGTGGAGTCTAAGAATGTGCTCGATGTACAGATCTGCTAACTTCTCAACTCTGTAGTCAATCCTCACAGCTATGAAGTAAGCTACCTTGGTCAGTCGGTCAACAATCACCCAAATCGAGTCATGGCCTTTAGGGGTTCGAGGTAAACCCACTATAAAGTCCATGGATATGCTCTCCCATTTCCACATCGGGACGTCCAAGGGTTTAAGCAACCTAGCCGGTCTTTGATGCTCAGCCTTGACCCTATTGCAAATGTCACATCGTGTGACATGCCCGGCAATATCTGCCTTCATGTTTTTCCACCAGAACTATTTCTTCATATCGGCATATATTTTGGTGATTCCCGGGTGGATACAATACTTAGAGTCATGACCCTCTTCCAAGATTTCTTACCGCAGGGCGGGATCAGATGGTACACAGATTCTGTCCTTGTACCAGTACACCCCTTGCACATCTTCCCTAAACTCGGGGCACTTGCTCCTCTTCATGAGTTCTTGGATCTCCCAGATTTCTGGACACTCTAGTTGAGCGTTGCGGATCCGATCCTTGAGGTTGTATTGCACTCGAAGCTCATTTAGCATACCCTTTGGTAGAATCTCAAGACGAAGGTCACCCATTTCCTAACATAGCTTAGGTGGTACAACTTCCATGGACAGATTGTGGCAATAGCTCTTTCGGCTCAAGGCATCAGCGACTACATTAGTTTTTCTCGGATGATAGTGAATCTCCAGGTCGTAATCTTTTATAAGCTCTAGCCATCTATGCTGTCTCATGTTCAGATCCTCTTGTGTGAAGAAGTACTTCAGGCTCTTGTGATCGGTGTAGATATCACACTTATTTCCGATCAAGAAGTGCCTCCAGATCTTTAGGGCATGCACAACAGCGGCAAGCTCAAGATCGTGGGTCGGGTAGCGTTGCTCATGGTCCTTCAACTGTCGGGACGCATATGCAATGAATCTCCCTGTAACACCCCTGGTGTTTAGCTTCCATAGTTGCACTGCATTTCATAAACATGAGCATCATGCATCCATTCGTGAACTTATAGCACATGAAACATAATTTCGAAACATTGCAATGTGTTGTATATTTCATGTGTGTTGTTCTTTTATGAAATGTAAAGTGTGCAACACTTAAGTGCAACCTGTGCCACTCACTTAGCGAAACAAGGTTAGTTAGTTCTATGCAACACCACCATGAAACAAGTGAGACATGACTATGAAACAGTTGTAACATTTCATGTGTTTTTCATTGTTTCAGTACATACCTTGCGTGATCTTGTGTGACCAGTGTGTGGTGTGGCTAATAATCATCCTAAGTAACTTAGTTACACCTAGAATGTCATTAGGACCAATGTTCATGTTGATCATTTTGCCTAATTAGGTTTCCAAGTCATGGTTGACCAATTTGGACCCCTAGAGCTCCTGTGTTTGATTGTTTAAAAAGTGTAGCTTAGAATGTTTGCATGTCTGAGCAACCTAAAGCAAAGTTGTAGTAAATTTAATAAGGAACAAACTTTGTTTAGAAGCCAACTCATGAAAATGTGTGGAACATTCTCAAACATGGCCCACAAGTCAGATTTGGGGTTGAATTCTACACTTAGAAATTTTCTAAGTCCAAGGGCTGATTTCCAGTTTTGCAGGCGCGACTTTGGCTTGATTTTACTCTCTACCCATTGCGAATTAGACCTTGATCTCTAAAGGAGTTTTGGAGATGGTACATAGGACTTCAATTGTTGTTTAGGTTGTTTGCACTAATACTCCACGGATTAGTAGATTGAAGGGCGCCAAGTCTCGCTGTCAGGCCGACTAACTCGCGCGGATGATCGAACTGAATCGGCGCTACAGTGCCGACAGTTTCAGAAGCTCGACGCCGCGTGGATGGCCGCGCGTCGGCGCTGCCCTGACCGGCCAGGCCATGTCGGGCCTGAGCTCGGCATTTGAAGCCCCAAGCACGCCACCGAGAGCCCCCTGTGTCTCATTTTCATTTCTTCGCTCGCCACAGCAAGCACAGCCCGCAGGCAGCCGCTCCGCCATTGCCGCTCCTGCTTCGCCGTCGCCGAGCTCGCGAACCACTGCAAAAGCGTGACTGCCATCTCGCCAGTGACTCCGCCGTAGCCTGCTCTACCTTCTCCACCTCCTAGCTGCGCCGTTCGTGCTTTGGTAAGGTCACAGTGACCATTTCCGCCGTCACCGCCATGGGCGTGACCTCGCCGGAGATGAGGCCGCCGTGGCTGGGGTAGCTAGGAATCGTCCCGTTCCCTTTTCTTTACCGTGTTAGCACCGTGGCGACCTTAGGTAGCTCACACCGTGCTCGGTTGAGCCGGCCATGGGTTGCCGTCGCCGGTAGCTCGCACCGGAGCTCTGCCGTGCCGCCATCACCGGCGGCGAGCCACCTCCGCTAGGTCATAGGTCGCGCCACTAGCACCAATCGAACCGCCTCTGCACGGAGATCATGTCGGTGTCCTTGATTTGGCAAGAGACCTCACCGCCGACGAGCTACGCCGTCGTCCGCGCATCGCAGCCGCCTCCTCTGCTTTGCTGTCACTGACCGGTGGGGTCAGCTGACGGCCAGGTCCCACATGTCAGTGGCTGTAGTTCTTAGGGCTAGTTCAAAAATTCAGTTTTGAATGCTGATTTGATATTTTTGTATCTTCAAATGTGTAGATCCAAATTGGATGGTTCCAATTTTGTTAGACTCTCTGTGAGGTCTAGTATTTAATAAAAATATATCTTGAGCACAGTAGGTAGAAATTTTGGGTGAATTAAATAGGAACTTGAAATGTGTTTTTGAATGCATGCAAACTTGTTTAAATCATATCTTGAGTTTCTGTGATCCAAAAATTATGAAATTTTGTGGGTGAGCTAGTCTTGTATAGTAGAAGCTCTGGTTAAAATTTGAGAGTCATTGCATGTGTAGTTTTTGAGTTATAGATTTTCCTTTTATCATCAGGTGATTCTTGTGTAAATTTTAGTAATTAATTTATGAATCCAATGGCCATGAAAATTGGTAGGTAGTATCCTAGTACTCTAAGGATGCTAGGAAAAATATGAAATCTGTTGCTTGACACTTTTCATTAAGGTTTCCTAATTATGCCAATTTAAGCCATTATGCCTTATCATTTTTGTGTAGGCTTTTATTCTTGCTCAAATGGTGTGAAATTTTTATGGTAGTCTACTTAGAGCATGTAGTGTCTACTGTAATTTTTGTAGAATTAATGGGGTAGTTTTCATATATGTTTACTATTTCCACTAATTAATTAAATAAATTAAGAAAGGTAGTAAAAGAAATGTTTTGGTGATGAACACTTTACTTGCTGGTGTTCTTATGATATGTGTGATGAGATAGTAAAGTTGGTTTTGTCTAATTATATGTTTACATCATAAGTTGCTAATTATTTGTTGGTATTATGTCCCTCTGGACAGATCTGGGGACTTTAGAAAGCTCCCCATGATAATTTGGTTTTCTGTGAATGAGTTGAATACAAGAGTTGTAGATAAATTAGGTAGCTAGCTCCTGTCAAAATTTGAGGGCATTTGGCCCAGTAGTTTAGAAACTACAGCTGTTTAAAGTTAGGTTGCAGTTTTTGCTGATTCTCTGCCTTGTGAGGATAGACTTCTGTTGATTGATGAATTCGACCTGGTAAAGGTTTGAATCATGCTTTGAGGTCTGAAAATGTTTTGTAGACAATTTTATAAGCTTTCCAGATTGTCTTGTTGCATATTAATTGGATTTATAAATCTCCAGTTATAGCTAGTTTACTGCACCGCTACATAGTATTCATTTTGCTGAAATACAATTGCTTGAGTGTATGTGGTTGCAATGTTCTCGTTGATTGTTTAGGGGTTAGCCTAACTTGAGAATATGCTTAGGTGCAGGTGCTAGGTCGTTAACTGAAGATGAGCAATTATACATTAGGTTGTATAAACTTGGTAAGTAAAGTGATTTGAATAGGGCTTAAGTTGGAATATGCAAACTACAGCGAACATGTGCATTCCCCGAGCATCCCTGACATTCGTTCATGTGCATCCATGATATTTATCTGCGCATTCATGCAATAGGTGTGCCGGAGGGAGTGACGTTGCTGGAGTTCGAGGGAGCCAACCAGGAGGAGGAACCCGAGGTGCAGGAAGCCGACGAAGCAGTCGCCGCGGAGGAATTGCCCGAGTGCCCTGACCACCAGCCTTCCTCGTTCCTGAAAGGCAAGCCCCGGAGCATATTAAGCCTCCCATGTTTTTACAAATACATTGAGTATCTTTTATTGTTGATGATGCATTAAGTATAGGAATTGGTTGGAACCAATTGTTGCATTATATATCCTTCCTTGTCCAGATATCGCACTAGAATCCTATTTAAGTTCAGGAACGAGTTAAATGCTTAGCCATGCTTAGTGCGGTAGAAGTCAGGTGATTTCCTGTCACCTGCGAGCTTTAGGATGAGGTGGATCACGGTTGGCTATATTTGCTATCGTGGAAAAGAACCATGTGAATAATGAATTAAGACCGGGCGGGGTCTTGTGTAGGTTTGAACATAGTGACTCCGTCTGAGTCGTTTAAGGACCGATACGCTGTACGTCCTCATGTCATGTTGAACGCAGCCTAACACTTAGCTGGCCGGATAAGTCGTTCCGACCACGAAGCCTAGTAGCTCGACTCAGGCCGGGGACGCGAGCGGTGGCGACATTCTGGAGGTAGTAAGGATGTGCGGAGAGCCATTGGCATAAGTCCAAGGCGGGTTAGAGTCCCGAACAACCTTGGCAGAGTGGGTCTCTGAGAATGTCGATCTGTTCGGACTCGCGACTCCTGAATCGTACCAAAGGTGACTTGTTGCGACCCTGACGGGGGAAGCAGGGTTTGTGTTTAGGAATACCCCTCCAGCTGGATAGGAATCGATTCGAATCGCCGTCTCTCCCGGATAGTGAGAACTTGACTGAGCAGCGGCAACGTAGATTCAATTAATTTAACGATATGGTTAAATGGATGATGATAAGGTTGCCACAATGAATACCTGATATGGTTATTAATGTTTGCACCCTAATAAAATGATTGCTTAGTACAGGTGCTAATATAGATGACATGTTAATGGCTAAAAAGTCACTGCTAGTTCAGGTTAAGAGTTGATCATTATTACTTATGCTTTTCTGCAAAAAGAAAGGGTCAGCCAGCTCCACTACATTAAGCTATGCATAATCCTTGGTGTCATTTGTTTGGTTTTCGACGGGTAAGTCTAGCTGAGTACATTCCCGTACTCAGGGTTTATTCCCTTCTGTTGCAGATGACCTTCTATATCAGGGATTCTGCAAGTATTGTCTCCACCCGGCGGCTGATGAGGACTAGATCATGGGCATGATCTCCTCTCTCTTATCTGAATGCTTTTGCAGTCTGTGATCAACCAACCAGTATGTGTATTTGAACTCGGTGTGGGTGTTAAACTATTTGCTTCCGCATGTTTTACAAGACTTGTTTTGTAATAACAATGACTCTGTGATGATGTAATCTATTTGTGGACATCTGCGAAATGTTGTAACGTATGATATGTTATGTTGGATTACTGTGATCTTGGTTGTATGCAAGTTGGTTTGAAATCCTTCGAGATTTCGGTTGACTACCGGGTTTATATGGGCTCAAGTTCGAGAATTTGATCGTTTCGGCGATTGTTTTTGTACTTGTGCTCTTATAAATTGGTCGGTTCCGTGACAGCTGGTATCAGAGCTAGATTCAACATTAAACATGTCTTACGGCTATTTAAAACAAAAAGCTTTTGTTGTTAAAATGGTTTTCAAACTTATAGTTATATATAAGTGTTCAAAACTAAAAAATTTTATGGTATACTGGTGATCACATCCCCTATAGCCCACTTAAGGACTTTTAGGTGGCTTATATATAATTACTAACTGGGGGAATTGATTATTTCTATTTTGTCGTCCATGCGGCGTGATATTGCATGGATGCCATTCATTTGAATGGTAATGTATGGATCAATTGCCTCTACGCTAAGGTAAGTGTGAGTTGCGAGAGCATGACCGTCCAACCGTCGGTCTAGGGGAGAGTTAGTTGTGGTTACTGGAGTATTTACATGTTGTATACATGTATATATGAAAGTACTTAATTGTGGGTACATTTCTCGGGTAGTTTGGATACCGAAGTATATATATCGGGGGATGTATATATGGAGAGTATCTTAGTACTACTTGTGTAATTAGCATTATATCTTGTTGGGTTGGGCTGCAATGAAGTTTTTCTACAGGTACGCTAACAACGCACCGTGTAGATCGACTAGTTACCGCTAATTGAGAGAACGTATGTATGCCACCGTATAGTCCGCTAAAGCTTAAAATTTCTTAGGTTTGTGAAGACGTACGGAACGAGCATGCATCATATTCACTCATGACATTCATATTGCATTACTCCCTCCCTTATAATTGTTTATCCTAAGTATAAAGTGAAATCTCTCGGCAAGAAGTTTGAAGGAGAGGAATACCCAGAAGAAGTCCAAGGTGTCTCCAATGTGGACAGTAATCACTTCGACGAGTAGTTCGTTAGCAAGTCTCACTAGTTAAGCTTTTGCAGTCATACTGGTAAAGTACCTCAATTCGCTCCCTTCGGGATGCGTATCGTAATGGTGAAGTTTAAAACTTGTCATGTTGGAATGCACTGCGTATAGCGCTAGTAATTTACTTGATGATGTGGTGATTGGAGAATGAATTATTGCCTCTGTTTATTGTATGAAGTTTTCATTCTCGTCAGTAAATACAGTTTGGCACGATTATATTGTTCTTCTCCAATGTGCTGACATCATCAATAATTACTGATTGCGCATTGTGCAGATGCCTCGTACTCGTTCCACCGGTGCGAGTGATGATGATGATCTTCCGCCACCACCACCCACACCAACGGAACTAATAGCAATGCTTGCGGAAGGACAGCGCACTATGGCCGAGGCCCTCCGTACGATCGCGAATCGTGATGGCCGTGGTCCACGCCAAGGACCGGATCCAAATCAATACAGTGATTTCAAGGATTTCCTTGACACGAAACCCCCAATCTTCAAGGAGGCTAAGGAGCCTCTACAAGCTGATGAGTGGTTGAATACTCTTGAGCAGAAGTTCCGTCTGCTCCGCTTGACTGAGGTGCTAAAAACTGAGTACGCATCGCATCAACTTCATGGGCCTGCTGGCATTTGGTGGAGTCATCATCGGTCCACTATGCCTGCTAATGCCCAAATCACATGGGATCAGTTCAAGTCTGCTTTCAGGGGAAATTACATTCCTCCTGGTCTTATGGCGATCAAACATACAGAGTTCATGAAGCTGACTCAGGGAAACAAGAGCCTGAATGAATACCTGCAAGCTTTCAACAACCTTGCAAGGTATGCCACCGAGTTTGTGGACACAGATGCCAAGAAGATTGCAAGCTTCAAGCGGGGACTTAGCCCCAAACTAATGAAGACCATGGGAAATTGCAAGTGCGCTCATTTTAATGAGTTTGTGAGTGATGCTTTATCGCAAGAGAACAACAATGCAGTATATGCGGCTTCAAAAAGTCGTAAGAGGGCCTATGAGGCGGGTGCCTCACAATCTAAGGCTCCCGTCGCACAAAGGACTCCATTTCGTCCTCCAGCGTCAGCCGCCAAGTTTCGTCCACCACAGAAGAAGAATCCCGCCAAGACTGGGTTTCGCAAGGCATTTACAGTTGCTCTTCCCAAGGGCACTACCAGTCAGGGCAGTTCCAGAGCTCCACCAAGCAACATGCCGTGCTGGAATTGCAATAAGACAGGCCACTGGGCAAGAGAATGCCCTTACCCTAAGAAGAATAATTACCAGGGTGGCCGTCAAGGACAAGTAAACCACACAAATATTACTGAGATTCCTTCAGGTGAGGTAGTGACTGCCGGTAAGTTTCTGATTGACCAACACCCCGCAGTTGTACTATTTGATTCAGGTGCTTCGCATTCCTTCATTAGTCCATCATTTGCATCCAAGTTTATGCAGAAAACATATACTGTTGAGGGTGAGGGTTATTGTATAAGGGCTGCCAGTGGTATTATCCCAACCAAGCTGGTAGTTGGGGATGTACAATTTGTGATAGAAGGGCGAAGTTATCAGGTTGATCTGGTAATTTTACCGGGGCTAGGTATCGATGTGATATTGGGAATGAACTGGATGAGCCGTCATGGAGTGCTTATCGATACATCGACTAGGGTAGTTATGCTCAGAGATCCTAGCAATCAGGAGGGTTTTCTAGTACAGTTACCCAAGGATATCAGTCTTTCTTGCACGACCAATGCGGTGCAAGCAAAGTCTCTGGCAGATATCCCTGTCGTGTGTGACTTTCCGGATGTTTTCCCCGATGATTTGCCTGGATTGCCCCCGGATCGAGAAGTAGAATTCAAGATAGAGTTGCTTCCTGGTACAGCTCCCATCTCTAGAAGGCCATATAGAATGCCTCCCAATGAACTAGCTGAACTTAAGACCCAGTTGAATGAACTGCTAAAGAAAGGCCTTATCCGCCCTAGTTCATCTCCGTGGGGGTGCCCAGCCATCTTTGTGAAGAAGAAGGATCAATCTCTACGCATGTGTGTAGATTATAGACCCTTGAATGCAGTTACAATCAAGAATAAGTACCCTCTGCCACGCATAGATATCTTGTTTGATCAGTTGTCTAAGGCAAAAGTCTTTTCCAAGATTGATTTGAGATCTGGGTATCATCAAATAAAAATTCGGCCTGAGGATGTCCCAAAAACCGCATTCTCTACAAGATATGGTCTATATGAGTACCTGGTTATGTCTTTTGGATTGACCAATGCCCCCGCACATTTTATGTATCTGATGAATTCAGTGTTTATGCCCGAGTTGGACAAATTTGTGGTGGTATTTATAGATGATATCCTGGTCTATTCTGAGAATGAAGAAGATCATGTTGAACATTTGCGGGTGGTTCTTACTAGATTGCGAGAACACCAGCTGTATGCAAAGTTCAGCAAATGTGAATTTTGGCTTCGTGAGGTACCTTTTCTTGGACACGTGTTGTCCGATGGTGGAATTATGGTTGATCCCACCAAGGTGCAAGAAGTATTGAACTGGAAGGCTCCCATCTCGGTGCACGAGGTTCGGAGTTTTCTGGGGTTGGCTGGCTATTATCGTCGCTTCATCCCGGATTTCTCTAAAATAGCCAAGCCTATGACTCGATTACTGCAAAAAGACATGAAGTTTGTCTGGACTCCTGAGTGTGATGCGGCTTTCCATACCCTGCAAACTCTTCTAACATCGGCTCCGGTTTTGGCGCAACCGGATATCGAGAAACCTTTTGATGTGTTCTGTGATGCATCAGGTATTGGGTTAGGAGGTGTTCTTATGCAAGAGGGTAGAGTCATCGCTTATACCTCTCGCCAACTTAGGAAGCATGAAGTGAATTATCCAACGCATGACTTGGAACTTGCTACAGTTGTTCATGCTTTGAAGGCCTGGAGACATTATCTACTTGGCAATGTGTGCAACATCTACACTGATCATAAAAGTCTCAAGTACATCTTCACTCAACCAGAGTTAAATATGCGTCAGAGAAGATGGCTCGAGTTGATCAAAGATTATAACCTTCAAGTGCACTATCACCCTGGCAAGGCAAACGTCATCGCGGACGCCTTAAGCAGAAAGTCCCATTGCCACTCGTTAATTGAGAGTGATGTCCATTTGTCAAAGCTTCTTCATCCTGTAGTCCTGCACAACATCACTGTCAGTTGTACTCTACAGAGTCGAATTATCGAGCTACAGAAGACAGATGCAGGTGTGTTTCACATCAAGCGCAAGATGAAAGAGCAAGAAACCAAACAATTTCGAGTAGATGAGGAAGGCGTGTTATGGTTCAAGGATAGGTTGGTAGTTCCGAAGGATAGAGAGCTCAGAAACCAAATCATATCCGAAGCTCATTCCTCCAAACTATCTATTCATCCTGGTAGTAGTAAAATGTATCATGATTTAAAACCGCGATTTTGGTGGACCAAAATGAAGAAAGAGATAGCCGCTTATGTGGCTAGGTGTGACACTTGTTGTCGGGTCAAGGCGGTACACATGAAAGCTGGATTACTTCAGCCACTCTCTATTCCAGGTTGGAAATGGGAAGAGATAAGTATGGATTTTATAGTTGGACTCCCTACCACTCAGAGGAATTTTAACTCAATTTGGGTAATTGTGGACCGACTGACCAAGTCGGCACACTTCATTCCGGTCCGCATAGACTTTCGTCCAACTGACTATGCGGAGTTGTACTTCAACCAGATAGTCCGACTTCATGGGATCCCTCGTACTATTGTCTCGGATAGAGGACCACAGTTCACTGCTCGCTTTTGGGAGCACTTACATGGATTATTAGGGACTAAGCTCGTAAGAAGTTCTGCCTATCATCCGCAAACCAATGGGCAAACTGAACGGGTGAATCAAATCTTAGAAGATATGTTGAGAGCTTGTGTCATCTCGGCTAAGGGCTCATGGGAAAAGTGGTTACCCCTAGCTGAATTCTCGTACAATAATAGTTATCAAGAGAGCATAAAGATGGCACCGTTTGAAGCTTTGTATGGCCGGAAGTGTAGAACCCCGTTGAACTGGGTAGAAGCCGGTGAAAGGAGATATTATGGAATTGATTTTGTTCAAGAAGCCGAAGAACAAGTCCGTACTATCCAAACCCACATGGCCGCAGCTCAAGCTAGGCAGAAAAGTTATGCTGATCGATGTAGAAAACCTATTGAATTCGAAGTTGGAGACTTCGTTTATCTGAAAGTCTCACCTATGAAGAGTGTCCAACGCTTTGGTGTGAAGCGAAAGCTTGCGCCGAGATATGTTGGTCCGTTTGAAATCATTGGACAAAGTGGTAAAGTGGCGTACAAGATTCAATTACCTCCTGAGATGAGTGCTATCTTCAATGTCTTTCATGTATCCCAATTGAAGAAATGTCTTCGCGTCCCTGAAGAGAGAGTTCCATTAGGGGATATCGAGTTAAAATCGGATTTGACCTTTGAAGAAAAGCCGGTTCGAGTGATTGACACTCGTGAGCGAGTGACTCGGAGTCGGGTAGTCAAGTTCTATAAAGTCATGTGGAGCAATCAGGGTAGTGAACGCGATGCAACATGGGAAAGGGAAGACTATTTGAGGGATGGTTATAAGGAATTCTATCAACAATGGTACGCCTGTCAAATCTCGGGACGAGATTTTTATAAGGGGGGAGGGCTGTAACACCCCTGGTGTTTAGCTTCCACAGTTGCACTGCATTTCATAAACATGAGCATCATGCATCCATTCGTGAACTTATAGCACATGAAACATAATTTCGAAACATTGCAACGTGTTGTATATTTCATGTGTGTTGTTCTTTTATGAAATGTAAAGTGTGCAACACTTAAGTGCAACCTGTGCCACTCACTTAGTGAAACAAGGTTAGTTAGTTCTATGCAACACCACCATGAAACAAGTGAGACATGACTATGAAACAGTTGTAACATTTCATGTGTTTTTCATTATTTCAGTACATACCTTGCGTGATCTTGTGTGACCAGTGTGTGGTGTGGCTAATAATCATCCTAAGTAACTTAGTTACACCTAGAATGTCATTAGGACCAATGTTCATGTTGATCATTTTGCCTAATTAGGTTTCCAAGTCATGGTTGACCAATTTGGACCCCTAGAGCTCCTGTGTTTGATTGTTTAAAAAGTGTAGCTTAGAATGTTTGCATGTCTGAGCAACCTAAAGCAAAGTTGTAGTAAATTTAATAAGGAACAAACTTTGTTTAGAAGCCAACTCATGAAAATGTGTGGAACATTCTCAAACATGGCCCACAAGTCAGATTTGGGGTTGAATTCTACACTTAGAAATTTTCTAAGTCCAAGGGCTGATTTCCAGTTTTGCAGGCGCGACTTTGGCTTGATTTTACTCTCTACCCATTGCGAATTAGACCTTGATCTCTAAAGGAGTTTTGGAGATGGTACATAGGACTTCAATTGTTGTTTAGGTTGTTTGCACTAATACTCCACGGATTAGTAGATTGAAGGGCGCCAAGTCTCGCTGTCAGGCCGACTAACTCGCGCGGATGATCGAACTGAATCGGCGCTACAGTGCCGACAGTTTCAGAAGCTCGACGCCGCGTGGATGGCCGCGCGTCGGCGCTGCCCTGACCGGCCAGGCCATGTCGGGCCTGAGCTCGGCATTTGAAGCCCCAAGCACGCCACCGAGAGCCCCCTGTGTCTCATTTTCATTTCTTCGCTCGCCACAGCAAGCACAGCCCGCAGGAAGCCGCTCTGCCATTGCCGCTCCTGCTTCGCCGTCGCCGAGCTCGCGAACCACTGCAAAAGCGCGACTGCCATCTCGCCAGTGACTCCGCCGTAGCCTGCTCTACCTTCTCCACCTCCTAGCTGCGCCGTTCGTGCTTTGGTAAGGTCACAGTGACCATTTCCGCCGTCACCGCCATGGGCGTGACCTCGCCGGAGATGAGGCCGCCGTGGCTGGGGTAGCTAGGAATCGTCCCGTTCCCTTTTCTTTACCGTGTTAGCACCGTGGCGACCTTAGGTAGCTCACACCGTGCTCGGTTGAGCCGGCCATGGGTTGCCGTCGCAGGCAGCTCGCACCGGAGCTCTGCCGTGCCGCCATCACCGGCGGCGAGCCACCTCCGCTAGGTCGTAGGTCGCGCCACTAGCACCAATCGAACCCCCTCTGCACGGAGATCACGTCGGTGTCCTTGATTTGGCCAGAGACCTCACCGCCGACGAGCTACGCCGTCGTCCGCGCATCGCAGCCGCCTCCTCTGCTTTGCTGTCACTGACCGGTGGGGTCAGCTGACGGCCAGGTCCCACATGTCAGTGGCTGTAGTTCTTAGGGCTAGTTCAAAAATTCAGTTTTGAATGCTGATTTGATATTTTTGTATCTTCAAATGTGTAGATCCAAATTGGATGGTTCCAATTTTGTTAGACTCTCTGTGAGGTCTAGTATTTAATAAAAATATATCTTGAGCACAGTAGGTAGAAATTTTGGGTGAATTAAATAGGAACTTGAAATGTGTTTTTGAATGCATGCAAACTTGTTTAAATCATATCTTGAGTTTCTGTGATCCAAAAATTATGAAATTTTGTGGGTGAGCTAGTCTTGTATAGTAGAAGCTCTGGTTAAAATTTGAGAGTCATTGCATGTGTAGTTTTTGAGTTATAGATTTTCCTTTTATCATCAGGTGATTCTTGTGTAAATTTTAGTAATTAATTTATGAATCCAATGGCCATGAAAATTGGTAGGTAGTATCCTAGTACCCTAAGGATGCTAGGAAAAATATGAAATCTGTTGCTTGACACTTTTCATTAAGGTTTCCTAATTATGCCAATTTAAGCCATTATGCCTTATCATTTTTGTGTAGGCTTTTATTCTTGCTCAAATGGTGTGAAATTTTTATGGTAGTCTACTTAGAGCATGTAGTGTCTACTGTAATTTTTGTAGAATTAATGGGGTAGTTTTCATATATGTTTACTATTTCCACTAATTAATTAAATAAATTAAGAAAGGTAGTAAAAGAAATGTTTTGGTGATGAACACTTTACTTGCTGGTGTTCTTATGATATGTGTGATGAGATAGTAAAGTTGGTTTTGTCTAATTATATGTTTACATCATAAGTTGCTAATTATTTGTTGGTATTATGTCCCTCTGGACAGATCTGGGGACTTTAGAAAGCTCCCCATGATAATTTGGTTTTCTGTGAATGAGTTGAATACAAGAGTTGTAGATAAATTAGGTAGCTAGCTCCTGTCAAAATTTGAGGGCATTTGGCCCAGTAGTTTAGAAACTACAGCTGTTTAAAGTTAGGTTGCAGTTTTTGCTGATTCTCTGCCTTGTGAGGATAGACTTCTGTTGATTGATGAATTCGACCTGGTAAAGGTTTGAATCATGCTTTGAGGTCTGAAAATGTTTTGTATACAATTTTATAAGCTTTCCAGATTGTCTTGTTGCATATCAATTGGATTTATAAATCTCCAGTTATAGCTAGTTTACTGCACCGCTACATAGTATTCATTTTGCTGAAATACAATTGCTTGAGTGTATGTGGTTGCAATGTTCTCGTTGATTGTTTAGGGGTTAGCCTAACTTGAGAATATGCTTAGGTGCAGGTGCTAGGTCGTTAACTGAAGATGAGCAATTATACATTAGGTTGTATAAACTTGGTAAGTAAAGTGATTTGAATAGGGCTTAAGTTGGAATATGCAAACTACAGCGAACATGTGCATTCCCCGAGCATCCCTGACATTCGTTCATGTGCATCCATGATATTTATCTGCGCATTCATGCAATAGGTGTGCCGGAGGGAGTGACGTTGCTGGAGTTCGAGGGAGCCAACCAGAAGGAGGAACCCGAGGTGCAGGAAGCCGACGAAGCAGTCGCCGCGGAGGAATTGCCCGAGTGCCCTGACCACCAGCCTTCCTCGTTCCTGAAAGGCAAGCCCCGGAGCATATTAAGCCTCCCATGTTTTTACAAATACATTGAGTATCTTTTATTGTTGATGATGCATTAAGTATAGGAATTGGTTGGAACTAATTGTTGCATTATATATCCTTCCTTGTCCAGATATCGCACTGGAATCCTATTTAAGTTCAGGAACGAGTTAAATGCTTAGCCATGCTTAGTGCGGTAGAAGTCAGGTGATTTCCTGTCACCTGCGAGCTTTAGGATGAGGTGGATCACGGTTGGCTATATTTGCTATCGTGGAAAAGAACCATGTGAATAATGAATTAAGACCGGGCGGGGTCTTGTGTAGGTTTGAACATAGTGACTCCGTCTGAGTCGTTTAAGGACCGATACGCTGTACGTCCTCATGTCATGTTGAACGCAGCCTAACACTTAGCTGGCCGGATAAGTCGTTCCGACCGCGAAGCCTAGTAGCTCGACTCAGGCCGGGGACGCGAGCGGTGGCGACATTCTGGAGGTAGTAAGGATGTGCGGAGAGCCATTGGCATAAGTCCAAGGCGGGTTAGAGTCCCGAACAACCTTGGCAGAGTGGGTCTCTGAGAATGTCGATCTGTTCGGACTCGCGACTCCTGAATTGTACCAAAGGTGACTTGTTGCGACCCTGACGGGGGAAGCAGGGTTTGTGTTTAGGAATACCCCTCCAGCTGGATAGGAATCGATTCGAATCGCCGTCTCTCCCGGATAGTGAGAACTTGACTGAGCAGCGGCAACGTAGATTCAATTAATTTAACGATATGGTTAAATGGATGATGATAAGGTTGCCACAATGAATACCTGATATGGTTATTAATGTTTGCACCCTAATAAAATGATTGCTTAGTACAGGTGCTAATATAGATGACATGTTAATGGCTAAAAAGTCACTGCTAGTTCAGGTTAAGAGTTGATCATTATTACTTATGCTTTTCTGCAAAAAGAAAGGGTCAGCCAGCTCCACTACATTAAGCTATGCATAATCCTTGGTGTCATTTGTTTGGTTTTCGACGGGTAAGTCTAGCTGAGTACATTCCCGTACTTAGGGTTTATTCCCTTCTGTTGCAGATGACCTTCTATATCAGGGATTCTGCAAGTATTATCTCCACCCGGCGGGTGATGAGGACTAGATCATGGGCATGATCTCCTCTCTCTTATCTGAATGCTTTTGCGGTCTGTGATCAACCAACCAGTATGTGTATTTGAACTCGGTGTGGGTGTTAAACTATTTGCTTCTGCATGTTTTACAAGACTTGTTTTGTAATAACAATGACGCTGTGATGATGTAATCTATTTGCGGACATCTGCGAAATGTTGTAACGTACGATATGTTATGTTGGATTACTGTGATCTTGGTTGTATGCAAGTTGGTTTGAAATCCTTCGAGATTTTGGTTGACTACCGGGTTTATATGGGCTCAAGTTCGAGAATTTGATCGTTTCGGTGATTGTTTTTGTACTTGTGCTCTTATAAATTGGTCGGTTCCGTGACACTCCCACTCTGCATCAAAATGCAACCCAGTCCCTGTCTAGATGCATCACAATAGACTATGAAGTCTTTCTGGATATCGGGCAAGGCAAGAACAAGAGTGGTGGTAAGCTTCTGTTTCAGAGTTTGGAAGCTATGCTCGCACTCGGGCGTCCATTCAAACTCATTAGTCTTCTTCAGTAGGTTGGTCATGGGCTTGGCTATCTTTGAGAAGTTCTCGATGAACCTTCGATAGTACCCAGCCAATCCGAGAAAGCTACGGATATCGGTCACATTGCGAGGTTGTTCCCACTCCTTCACAGCTTCAATCTTTGCGGGATCTATAGCGACTCCCTCAGCAGTGAGAACATGACCAAGAAAGGTGACTTTTTTGAGCTAGAAGTCACACTTGCTAAACTTAGCATAAAGCTGATTCTTCCTCAACTTCTCCAGAACCACTCTCAAGTGTTGTTCATGCTCTTCGGCGGTGGAGGAATAGATAAGGATGTCATCAATGAACACCACCACGAACTTGTCCAGCTCGTCCATGAATACCTTATTCATCATGTTCATGAAATAAGCCGGGGCATTAGTGAGTCCGAAGGACACCACTGTGAACTTATATTGCCCGTATCTGGTGACAAAAGCTGTCTTAGGAATGTCCTCGGGTCAGATTTTCATCTGATGATACCCAGACCTGAGATCAATCTTGGAAAAGTACTTGGCATCTTTCAGCTAATCTAGGAGGTCATCGATCCTAGGCAGAGGATACTTGTTCTTGACTATCACGGCATTCAAGTTTCGATAGTCAATGCACATCCTCATGGATCCATCCTTCTTTTTCACGAACAAAACAGGGAAACCCTAGGGTGAAGCACTGGGTCTGATGTACCCCTTGTCCGACAACTCCTTGAGCTGTTTCTTTAGCTCCTCCAGCTCATCGACTGACATGTGGTAGGGTCTTTTAGCAATAGGCCCGATACCTGGCTGAAGGTCAATCACAAACTCTACATCCCGATCAGGTGGCATGCCTGGCAACTCCTCAGGAAACACGTCAGGGTACTCATTCACAACGATTACCTCCTCGACTGTCTTGGCCTCTAAGGCACACAACATAGAGACTGTCTTTCCCTGATTAGCCTTACAACGGATTATGTGACCACTCGGGTGTGTGATCTCTACGTACCTTGGTGAACAAGATATCACTCCTTTGTGCTGTGTAAACCAATCCATTCCTAGTATGACATCTAGTCCCTCAGATGGAAGTAAGGTGAGATTGGCTAGAAAAGGGTAGCCCTCAATGGTGATACTCAATCCCTGACATCTCTTGGTGCATTAATGCGACCTAAAGGTGAACTGGTGTCAATGGGCTCCTTGCGGGGGGTCACAGGCATGCTATGCTCTCATGCAAACTTGGTGGAAATGTATGAACAAGTAGCTCTAGAGTCGAACAAAACCAAAGCTATAACTCCCTGTACCAAAAACATACCATACACCACGTCGGGAGCGTCCTGGGCGTCCTCCGCGGTCATGTGGTTGAGACGACTACGGGCAGCCCTTGCAACGTTCTTGCGTGGAGCAGCAGGTGTAGCAGCCTGTCTTGCCTAGGTCAGAGCAGGCGGTGTGCCATTCTTGACGGGGAACTCAGCGATCTTGTGACCAGGCTAGCCACAACCAAAATAGGTGAAGGGCGCGCTACCTATGGAGGTGGGCGTAGTGGTCCTCCACGTGCTAGCTCCCTGAGTGGGGCGACTTGGAGCGAGACGGCTCTGAGCGGGGTGGTAGTAGTTGGCGGTGTAGGTACCACCTCCACGGCTTGGAGCGGTCATAGCCCCCTGAGTGTAGTGTGAGCGGAGTAGAGGAAGCACGTGAGCACATGGCCTCTACAGGGCCAGGCCACGAGAGGAACTCTCGAACCGGCGCTTCTTCTCCTTATGGAGGGAGTCCACCTCCAGATGATCCCTCTCCATCTCTAGCACCTTGTTGACCATCTCGCGAAGGGTGCGGCAGGCATGACCTGAGAGGGCCACCTTGAGACGAGAGTTCAGCCCCTTCTTGAAGCAGTACATCTTCTTCTTCTCGGTATCGGTCTCACCTGGAGCATACCTCATCATGTGGGTGAAGCGAGTGGTGTACTCCTGAACCTTCTGCGAGCCCTGGGAGATGTTGTGAAACTCCTCCACCTTGGCATCCATGACACCTTCGGGCACATGGTGTTCACGGAAGGCCTCGGCGAACTCCTCCCAAGAGATACTCCCTGGGTCCTCGTGGGCATCGCAGTAGCTGTCCCACCATGCACGTGTAGCGCCAGTGAGCTAGTGGGCGGCGACCCCCACGCACTCCTTGTCAGTGCAGGTGGTGAGGTCCAGCTTCTTCTCCATCTCACGGAGCCAGTCGTCATCGGCGATGGGGTCGTCGTCGGCGGTGTCGAAAGTAGGAGGCCTCAGCTTGAGGAAACCCTCCAACTTCCGCTGGAAGTCATGGGGAGGACCCCCGTGGTGGTGAAGCATCCCCTGAGCTAGCGCCTCCAAGAGGCGGGTTTGGCGGTCCATCACCTCCGCCAACTGTGGTGGTGGCGGCGGCGGCGGTGCTCCTCCTCCAAGCTACTGGGCGGCACCCGCCCCTAGTGCGGGCTCCTCCCTGGCACCGAAGGGAGCTCCCCTGCCTTCTCCATGGCCACGGCCATGACCACGGGCCATGGGCGTGGGGGAAAGCGAGCGGTTGTTCAGACGAGTAGAACGGCGGCAAGACATCTCTCTGCAGGGTTAGGTCATTATTTAACATTTTTCATTAGATGCATTGTTAAGTGGTTTATCAATTTAAAATGAGATTTCTATCCAACACTCATACAAAGATGCAAATAAGAACCATAAGATGCAATAAGATCCAAAACATCCATTACATTAATTTATTACATAGCGACATCTCTAGTAGCTACACTGACAGATTCGCGGGAATTGTGCTACTCACAGGCAGCTCCAAAAGTGGGACATCCTACTTTACTCCCTGGGTGCGTCATATCTCTAGCCACGTAGGGCTCAACATGTCTATTACTACATTAACGACTCCTGTCCGAGAGTGACGGGTGGTGCAGAAGGGCCGGAAGTGGAAGCCTTGGGAGTGCCCTCCATTGCACGGAGCTCATCGTTGGAGCGGTGGATCCTCACGATGTAGGTGAGAGCGTAGTCTAGCATCTCTGTCCTCGGAACCTCTGAGTAATCCTCTGTCGGGCAAGCCTTGAAGTTGAGCTTGGTGGCCTCAATGTAGAAGGGCTGTCTGTGTGGCTTCTTGTGCATCCCGGGTAAGAGGACGTCATGGACCTTCCCGATCTCCTAGACGCGCTTGCGATCAGCGTCGATCCAAGCCTGGCTGATATGGTTCACCTTGTCCTAAAGGTACTCGGTGCACTTGATGTAGTGGACCAGGTGATGCATGTCATAGGTGGTGGTGACGGTAGCCTCCACAGCCAGCTTCTCCATCGTGTTGCAACAGGCCTCTAGGGCAAGCTTCCTGATGCCACGGTGCTTCTCCTTCTCATGGAACTCCCTCAGGGTAAGCCTCTGACGCTCAATCCGATCCTTGCACTCAAGCACCTTGGACTCAAGATAGTCGTGGCGAAGCTTAGCCTCCCCAACTTTGTCCTTGAGGTTGGCGATCTCCTCCCGAAGTGACTTCTCACGGGTCTCGTAGAAGGTCTTCATTCTGTCATAACCCATGTGCTCCTCCTCGAGCTTGTCGACCATCTTCTCCTCCTTGCGCTCCACCTTGAGGAACTCCTCATCGCAACGGAACAGGAGGTCTCGGTAGCGGCAGTTCTGCATCTCCACATCCATGATGTAGCGATCCTAGGCGATGATGTACTGCGTAGAGGCCCTCAGGCAGGGGTCGACCTCGTCACGCGTAGCACGTTCTGCAGCAGTGATCTATGGCTCCGAGAACCTGTTGAGGTCCAGAGCGGTAGTCAGCAGGTAGTACGGTCTCGTCTTGAGGTAGTCGTGTGTGTCACGCGTCACACTATGAAGAGCAGTGCGCGAGATGGACTGCACGCACAAAGCGATGGAGTTCTCCACCTCCAGTGTCTCAAAGGCACGTAGCATGGGTACGAACTCACTGGCGGGGACCTTGAGGTGGACCACGATGTGGCCCTTGAACCCGTTGGGTCTAGGCTTACCACGGCACACGTACTCGATCTTCTCTGCGGGGACGCCTAGCGAGTCTAGTATGTCATACAGGATCGTGGCGAACCCATGGTAGGCCAGTCCATCCATAGGGAGCTCGACAACAGGAGCCATCTGCAATTTTAATCGTAAGACGGAGTCAGTACTTGTTATTTATGAAGTATCTTGAGTAATACAGAGTGAAACTTGGTAAGACAAGGCAAAACAAGGTAAATCAGGGTGATACTTGTTGAATCAAGGTGGAACGGAGCAATGTGATGGGTAAGGTAGAACAAAATTTAGGTAAGAGAGTGTGAAATTGAGGTAAGCCATGCACGAAAATGCAGCACGGTCGGTAATATAACCGAAAGTGTCAAGATCTTTCATAATCCTATTGTCCAAACCTACGGGTCCGTCCTAGGGTCAAGCATGGCTCTGATACCAACTGAAACGTCCTTGATTTCCACGAAGGGAAATCCACAGAAACGAAGTGTAAAATGACGAAACAATCTGTCAATTTACCCAAATCTCAGTGATACAGCAAGTCATACACGCTTATCAGAGTACAATATAGAATTTTACATAAATTATTCTCCTCACCACGCAGGGCAGAACACACTCACACATAGCATCCTAAACAGCCTCAGATGAGGATAGCAGCGGAAAACGATCTCCTAGAACCAACTCGAGCATAGAACAGACCCTCTAGTCCTCCCAGTCATCGCCCTCGTAGTCATACTCGGGCTCGGAACCTACCAAAAATCTATCAGTACACTTGGTACTAGCCACGCATCGTCCACCCTATACTTGCATTGCGTTGTGGAGAGTGGAATGCATTGGGGGAAATAGAAAGAGACCTATTTAGGCTGTGGGTTTCCTATGCAGGTAGTTAATATTTTAATAACAAAATGTTCATTAGGTTTTCTTTTCTTAACCCATCTTATTCACATGTTCTCCCCACCCATCACACACATCTCATCTCATCTCACTCTCTCTCTAGGCGACGAGATCGACTCCCGCTCAGATCTCGCATCAACGGCCAAAGCTGGAATCCAACACGTAACCCGGGGGAAAGGTAGAGAAGGACTCCTCTCTCTAATCAAGTAAAGCGTAGGTCACGGGAATGTCCATATCCGCGGACGCGGCTATACATATAGATCGATCAACTCTGCAGAGCGTGTACACCTGGTAATCCACAAGATCGCCATCCTCAACGATCCGGCTCGTCTAGGCTGATTTCGACTGCCTCCCAACCGGTACAGTACCACCCTACCACTCAGCCCTGGGCCACCCTGGAGTCCACCGAAATGCTGAGACTATGAGACGTAGCACCGGGCCCCCAAGGTCACTACGCTGTCTTAGGAGGGTGTGGGTCCCCATGCCCATACCTCCCTACACTATCACCTTCCAACCTAGTAGTAGTGGTACCGCCCTAGTCAGTCGGGTAATCGTCCCCCGCCCATTGGGAGTGAGTGGTGTGCACGAAGGTCCCATGGTTCCGGTTCTCAAGACATACCAGTCCTTAGGGGGACCAGACAGGATATCTTCTCAAAAGGGGATCAGCAACTCCCTGTGCCACGACAGCACCTCACCAGGGATAACCAACACCCCGGTCCACCTCTCACATATACCCGCCATAGGTAACTCTCACAAGGGATGCCCAGGTCGCACCCCTTCGGCAAGACTTGCCCCAAAGACTCGTCGTAAGATCCTGTCCGATCGACTCAACCCTTACCACACACCCAAAACACACGCCAAGATCTCCCCAAGTTCATTATCCAGTTTTTACCAATTCTTACGGCACCTCATGCCTTACGCACATACGTCTCTCCCTCACTAGCATCACATCACAGATATAATGCGAGTAAGAGTAAAGCAGTAAGTATGTAACAAGCGAGCATCTAGCCTATAAGCGGGTGTGCAGGAGTAAGGTTGCAACAAGGTATAAGGCTCAAGTAAAACTACCATGCAACCTAACAAATATTATTGCATGAAAGATAAAGCGCTAGCAATTCTAGTTATAGCATGTGTAATAGGATCTACGAGATTGGGTGGGGCATGGCACCTGGCAGGTCATCTCCCAAGTCCTCGCTGTAGTCGGGGTCGTACTCCTCAGTCGGCAGGTCCTCCGGCTCTATTAAACGTAACATATGGTCGCGTGAGCAACTCCTATAAAGGTGCACAAAGGAGCAATAGAAAATTCAAAAGATCCAAAGGCACTCAAACACAAGCCTATGACATAGAGCTCATTTTTAGAAAGATTTGAGCACTAGTTTGGTATTTTTCTGAGTTAAAATGAATTAGTTATGAGTTTTCAAAGATTAAATGAATTTCTGAAAAAGAAAAAGAATTGGAAATTCCAGGCAGAGACACGTGGCGGCACCCGATTGGCTGGGACGAAGTGAGTCACTGACAGGTGGGTCCGTTGACTGGTCAACGGCCAACGGTCAACTTTGATCGGGCCGAGATTGGGCTCTGGTGGGCCGGCTAGGGCTGGATACGGGCCGGGTTGGGCCGGTCTGGGCCGGGCCGTCCCGGACACGTGGCAACTCCTCGTGATGCCACGTTGCACTATGGATTCGAATAGGGCTCCAGTCTTGTAGGCGTGGCTCACGGTGGGCATGAACGAGTGGTTCACGGGTGCACGTGGGATCTACGGTGGACCGCGTTCACCTTCTCTTCCTTCCTCTTAGTTCATGGTGCACCGAACTATGGTTCCGGTCCCTCCCCTTGCTTCCCCACATGGTAGCACGTTGCCAGCAGCGAGCGGCCATTCTCTGGCCACGGCGGCTCCTCGGCAGTGTTTCTTTGGGCTCAGCCAAAGACTTCTCGGCCTGTCCTTGCCCAGCGAGGTGGCCGGTGCGATTGGGAACGCTCTCGACACGATGGCGCTCTGGAGCGTGGCTCCACCGACAAGGTAAACATGAGCAGCTCACTCACGTGGCTCTCTTCCTCCATCTTGCTGCGTGCGGTGCATCCCTTGCCACGGCGAAACAGATAGCCCTCCTACCCTCGCTTCTACCAGCCTGACGTGGCAAGAACAGAACCTCGCCATGGTGAGCTCTAGCCATGGCAGGCATGCTCCGCAATGCATTGCCCCTCCAGCGTTCCTAGGCCCTCGGTGCGCAGTGTGGTCCGTGGTTGGGGCAGCAGGTGTGCATGCGTGTGTGTAAGTAGGGTACAGGGGTCAGGGCCCCCTCTTGCTTGTTCCCGTTACGGAGACGGCGAAGTGATGCCCGCGAACACTACGGTAGAGAGCCGGGAGGGTGCTGGGGCTCACCGTAGGTGGCGATGGCGAAGGGATGTCGATGCAGGGCAAGTCGAGGCAGTGTCGGGGTGAGGCCGTGTCGTGCCGAGCAGCTACTCCGCTGTAGTCGATCGGTTCGTCGCCTTCCGTTCCAGTGGATCCTCTTCGGTGGCTGCGGTTGAACCCTCTCTTCTCTACTCCCCCCTTCTCCCTCCTTCCCCTCCTTCTCTTGGTCATGACGGGAAGTGGTGGCCACCAGGGCGGCGGCGAGGTGATGGGAAACGGCTAGGGCACCTCGGTGGTGTCTTCTTATAGGGAGGTGGTGATCATGGCGAGGTGAATGGCGGGAAGGGGCCTTAGGGCCACATGGAGGTGATCGGTGTGCTTAGGCTAGGGTTGCGGTCATGGCGCGGTCGTGGGTTGCCTTGGTGCCTCTGTTTTGGCGCAACAACCTGCTTAGGCTTCATACGAGGGTGCCAGAGGCGGTTGCAAGGGTGCGGGCCACAGCGATGGCGTCATGGCGCGGATGGCTCCAGCTAGGGATGGTAGCAGTGCGGATAGGCGACGTGGCGTTGCATCCACGCGTTCGTTGCCACCCGATGTGAAGAGAACGGCTGGCGATGGAGATTCCCCCTCCTCTATCCTAACTCGGGCATGAAAAGGGGGTGAAGGCGTGAGGAGGACGATGACAACGGGGTCCTAGCTGGCAGTGACCGAAAAAAAGAGAAGAGCGGCTCCCAGCTGGGCCGTCTCGGCGCTGTTGGGCCGTGCCAAATCTGTGCCCCGTCACGGTGGGAGTGGGGCAGCTGAAAGGCTAGGCCGGTTGGGGGGTTGGGTCAGCCTGTGGGTGCTGGTGTGCGGCCTACTGGGCTAGAGTCCGTTTGTGGGCCATGGAGCCAGGCTGGCTTGAGCTCTGGGGTGTTCGTGATCTTCGTGTCCGTGTGTTCGTAGCGAGACGTAGATTCGTTTTTCCAAACTTTTAATCTTGACTCTTTGCTGTTGGTGTACTGTTCTAATCTGAAGCCTTGTTTGCTTTGCATGATTGCTCTTGGATGCTTGTATGTTGCTGTGGTTATCGAGTATAGATGGTGAGCAGTTCGTGGGAGATCAAGGGTACGAAAAGCAAGCCGATAGTCTTCAAGCCAAAGTCCAGGGTTTGTCTCCCCGGAGTACTTAGGGATGTTGTTGGTGGCCAATACCTTGGTGGGAACGCAGCGTTGAGGATGTGATGACCGAAGGCCTGAGGGCCTGGTAGGCCAGGGCTTGGGCTCCGGTCCTCGCCGCTGTCATAGCATCCACTGCGTCGAGGATGATAGCCACGGTAGGCTCCTTCCCCTGGGTCACCGTGGGCGTGTCTACGGGTGTTGAGGGTACTACGTGCATTGCGGTTGTGGCCGAGACGTTGATGTACTGGGACTGCAGCGTGTTGCCCATCGCCCCACGGCGCTTGGTGGACGGACGCGTCCCTGGCGGGACACACCGAGGGGGTACACTGGCTAGCGTTGGGCTCGTGTCATCGAGACATCGAGCTCTCCACCTACTGCGTTGCCGCACGCTCAAGTAGCATGCGAATCTTGCGGTGGACCCAGCAATCCTCGGGCGTCGCGGCCTCTGGAAGGCCATGAAGCAGGGCCGTCGCGGCGGCGATGTTCTGGCTCCCACAAGCAAAGCGAGGAAGGGTTTCATCATCGGCGATGATCGTTCGGTTCATGTCGCAGGCCATGGCGTGCGTGTGCCCTCCATCTCTGCGGCACCTGATCTCCTCATCGATCTTCTTGTATTCCCGGACAAGCTGCTGTCTGGTTTTGTCTATTTCCCGCTTTCGAGCTTCTAGCTGCTCCACCCCAATGTGAGGTGGGGCTGCTGCTCCCCCTTTGGCTTCGTCGCTGAGGTTCCCTGTGGGGGTGACCTCTTCATTGGAGGCACTTTCGACGTGTCCCTCGGGGGTTTCTGCCATGAAGCATTCCTGGGAGGGATGATGACTTCCCGTACCGAAGTCAGACCCAGAGTCAGACCTCAGGTCCTCCGCGAGGAGGCCATAGAGGGATTCAGTGACGCCTTCGATCATCCCCATGAACTCATTGTTCGCGGGAAACAGGATCACGCGCTGGGCCACAAGGTGGCTTACGGTCACCGCGACGTTGTAGAGACCGAACAGAAATGCCGTCGAGGCGCACCGAGTGGAGCATTCCAGAGAGAGGGTGATGTGGCATGGGGCTTCCTTAGACGGCTGGGGTCCAAGGGGGATGCCAGGCTGGCCCTCAAGCCTCCGGTAGCTAGAGTTGGTGGAGGGGATAGACTGGATGGCCGTGTGGGCCAGCGCCAACTCTCCTCCTAGCATGACAATGAAGTCCAGGTCACCAAAATGCATGTGTGCGCCCAGGACCCACCTGATTACATGGTTAGCCATCCGAGGCCTGATTTGGAACACGCAAAGGACCCCTACCCAGTGCGCCAACTGTCGGTGTTTCGAACAAACACCGGCTAGTAAATTTGTGATTATTGTGCGTTAGGCCCGGATGGTGCACTAAAGGACACGAGGATTATACTGGTTCGGGCAGAATGTCCCTACGTCCAGTTTGCTACTGTTGCTCGTGTTATCAGTACCAAAAAATGGTTCGTAGTAGGGGGTACAAAATGGTTGAGAGAGGGATGAGTCCCAAGTCTCTGATGGAATGATCGAAAAGGTTGCTGAGAGCTTGGTCGCTGCTCAGCTGTGTCTGTTGTGTCATGTGTGTTCAACTTATCCTTCAAGAGTCGGTCCCCTTGTGGGAGGAAGCACATCCCCTTTTATAGATGAAGGGGACGGCTTTACAAGTGAGAGGGAAAGGGTGCATATGCTACCGAGCCTTGTTATTCATGTCTACCAAGCCTTGTTGTCCATTCCGACGGATACCAGATAATGGTAAGCGCCTACAATACTGTCGATGCCACTGTTAAATGTCAGGATGGCTACAGAGTACTGCTTTGCGTAGGGTATGGACTCTGGTATAGTGGTTTTGACTTATGAGCCTTGCCCAGCCTTGCTCCACACGCCTTCTGGTTCCTATGAGTCCCCATCGGAGGGACGCGGGGTCAGAGTCTGAAGTAGCGTTGTGGGCAAGGCCTTCCGATCGAAGAGGGCGTCCGGCGGCCGAAGCGAGTGCTCCGATCTGGTGGGCCCGAGGGGCCATGGAGCGGGCACCGCTCCCTTGGGACCACAGCGTGGTGACAGCACATTCGTCATTGTGGAGGGCGCGAGTCCTTTCCTGGACCGTAGTGGTTGTTGTATGTCTATGTCGGGTTTCATGTCTGAGGGCTAAAGGTGGCGCCTACAATACTATTTGGACTCTGCAATGCCGGAGTGGTCTAAAGCACCTATCCCGTCGTTCCCTAGCAGTACTTTTCTTGCCATGGCATAGGGCATGGTCCTTTGTGGTGTGTTTGACTTGAGTGTCATGTCGTACCTCAAGCTCATCCTGATGATGGAGCTGGGTGTACTTGTAGGGTGAGGCTGAGTCTGCCCTCGGCCGTCGGGCGAGGCAGAGCCTAGCCCTCGGGGATTGGGTGAGGCAGAGCCTAGCCCTCGGGGGTTGGGCGAGGCAGAGTCTAACCCTCGGGCGTCGGGCGAGGCGGAGTCTGACCCTTGGGGGTCGGGTGAGGCGGAACCAGTCTCCCGTCATTTTGGACAAGAGATGCAGTAACGTTTTCATTTGAAAGGGAGTGTCAACATTCGATGGTATATCAGTTCCACCTCATTGGCTACCCTAGTATTAGGTCCCCAACAAGATCAATCTAACAATCTCCCCCTTGATCTCCTACCATCTTTCAATTTCATATCAATTACTTTTGTTCATTCCATTACAGATTAGCGCATAGAGCATGTTTCATTGTCACGGTCAATTGCCGATAGATTTAACAGCTACAACACACCACTCTAGTCTAAAATAGATACTTAACTTTTGGGCCTTCTTTTGTCCAAGAATTATAGGCTTTCCCTTAAACCCATGCCGGCTACATGTTCTCTAAACACGTTGGGTGGTAAGCCTTTTGTAAGTGGATCCACGAGCATCTTTTCGGTACTTATATGCTCAAGACTTATGACATGATCCCAGACTTTATCTTTCACAGCATAACACTTTATGTCAATGTGTTTGGCAGCACCACTTGACTTATTATTGTGAGCATACTGTACTACCGAATTGTTATCGCAGTATAACTTAAGTGGTCAATAGATGTCGTCAACCACCTTCAAACCGGGTATGAACTTCTTTAGCCAGTTCACCTGTCCCGTTGTCTCATAACACGCTACAGACTCATCATACATTGTGGACGATGTAGTGATGGTTTGCTTTGAGCTTTTCCATGAAATAGCTCCCCCTGCGAGAGTGAATATATATCCAGACGTGGATTTTCTATCATCTCCCGTATAATCAGAATCTGAATATCCCACTATATGGAGTGAATCAGATCTTCTATACGTCATCATGAGGCCTTTCGTTCCTTGCAAATAACGTAAGACTTTCTTTACTAATTTGCAGTGTTCTGTTCCAGGATTGCTCTGGAATCCGCCAAGTAACCCGGTAACAAATGCCAAGTCAGGGCACGTACATACTTGAGCATATTGCAAGCTTTCGACAGCTGAAGCATATGGAACCGCTTTCATTTGATCGATCTCATATTGGTTCCTGGGGCATTGAAAATCTCCATATCTGTCGCCCTTGACTATAGGAGCAGATGAGGGACTATATTTGTGCATACTGAATTTCTTTAAGATCTTTTCTATGTATGCCTTTTGTGATAGTCCTAATACCCCTTTACTTCTATCTCGGTGAATCTTGATCCCTAGAACGAATGAAGCTTCACCAAGATCTTTCATATCAAAATTTGAGGACAAGAACTTCTTTGTCTCTAGTAGTAGACTGACATCACTACTAGCAAGTAAGATATCATCCACATACAGGACAAGGAAGATAAACTTCCCATTCTTAAACTTTGTATAGACACAATTGTCCTCTACATTCTCTTTAAATCCAAAATTCCTTATTGTCTTATCAAACTTCAAGTACCACTGTCTTGAAGCTTGTTTTAATCCATAAATGGATTTCTTTAGGCGGCATCCCATTCGTTCTTTAGGTTGTGCCATGTAAACATTTTCCTCCAAGTCCCCATTGAGAAATGTCGTACTTACATCCATCTAATGTAATTCTAAATCATAATGTGCCACTAATGCCATTATGATTCTGAAGTAATCCTTACATGAGACTGGAGAAAAGGTGAAAGCTCTAGTTTGGTTTTGGTTAATTGATGAAACCCTCAGTGCTAACCTAGTTTACCAAAGTAATTATGAGATAGCTAGCACTACTCCAAGTGATGAAGCAATGGCGAAGATCATGACGATGCTGATGGCATGGTGATGATCAAATGCTTGAACTTGTAAAAGAAGAAAGAGAAAAACAAAAGGCTCAAGGCAAAGGTATAAATAGTAGGAGACATTTTGTTTCAGTGATCAAGACACTTAGCGAGTGTGATCACATTTAGGTTAGATAGCCATACTATTAAGAGGGGTAAAACTCATATTGAAATGCGGTTATCAAAGTGCCACTAGATGCTCTAACTCATTGTATATGCATTTAGGATCTAGTGGAGTGCTAACACCCTTGAAAATGCTTGTGAAAATATGCTAACACATGTGCACAAGGTGATACACTTGGTGGTTGGCACATTTGAGCAAGGGTTAGAAACTTCACCGGCGCCATAGACAGAAAAGACAGGGGTCATAGAGTGACCGAACGCTGGTGGTGTAGTGACCGGACGTGGGGTTCAGAGTCCGGTCAGTAGTAGCAGTGAGCATGCATCTCGGTCTTGTGACTGGATGCTGGCGCAAAGAGTGACCGGACGTTGGCTGGGTGCGTCTGGTTAGTGCTGACGTATGCCGACGTGAGGCGCACGGAGGAAACGTTGAGTGACCGGACACCGGGTGAGTCCGGTCGAGCATGACCGAACGCGTCCGGTCATGAAATTTTGCGTTTGGAACCTTACTGGAAACGACCAGATGCTGGGGTCCTACGTTCGGTCACTTTCTAACTGACGTGTCCGGTCATCACTTGATCGTTGAGATCGGGCGATCAACGATTGAAGCCGATGACACGTGGCAAGCATCGGGCGACCGGACGCTAGGGTCCTGCATCCGGTCGAACTGATCGGAGCGTCCGGTCACCCCATGTTGTGCCCAGTGAAGGGGTACAATGGCTTTATTTTGTGGGGGCTTCTATTTAAGCCCCATGGTCGGCTCAAGCTCACTCTCTTGGCCATTTGCATTGACATAGCAACCTTGTAAGCTTAGCCAAAGATCTCCCACTCATCTCCATCATTGTTTCATCATCATTGTGAGATTGGGAGAGAATCTAAGCGCATTGCTTGAGTGATTGCATCTAGTGGCACTTGGCATTCGTGTTTTGCTGTGGGATTCACTTGTTACTCTTGGTGGTTGACGCCACCTAGATGGCTTGGAGCAGTGAGGATCATTGAGCAGAGGTTGGTGATTGTCGATGGCTCCAATCGTGGTGATTGTGAGGGGTCTTGTGACTTCCCCGGCGGAGAGCCAAAAGGTAACTCTAGTGGATTACTCATGTCATTGAGTTACCTCACTTGTGGGTAGGTTCTTGCGGTGTCCAATTGTATGGACGAGGTTCATGCAACACCTCTTAGCCGTCTAACCACAAAGTGTTGGTCGACACAACGGGGACTAGAGTGTCGGCAAGCACGTGAACCTCAGGAGAAAAATTGGTTGTCTCTTTCCCTTTGGTATTCTCTCAATGATTGATTTAGTATTCATCTTGTGATTGGTTCACTCCTCTACATGGCGGTATAATCAGCATTCTCACTCATTTATATTCTTACAAACTAGTTGTGGCAAGCTCTTTAGTGTAATTAGAATTGAGAGCATGCTTTGTTATTTTAAGTTCATCTAGTGGAGCACTTTAGAGTAGCAAGATTGAGAGCTCTTAGTGAGTAGTAACATTGCAAGTTGTGTGCCTAGTAATCATTGCAACTAGAATTGTTGGATAGGTGGCTTACAACCCTTGTAGAGCTAGAGCAAGTTTGCATTTTGCTATTTGTCATACTAATCAAATTACTCTAGTTGATTTGTAGATTTTTAAATAGGCTATTCACCCCCCTCTAGCCATATTAGGACCTTTCAAGTGGTATCGGAGCCATGGTCACCGTTTGATTGAAGGCTTAACAACCTTGGTGTCAAATTATGGCTCAAGTTGTGTTTAACCATATGGGGGGCAAACCACCATTCTTTGATGGCACATGCTATGATTATTGGAAGAGAAAGATGAGGATGTATCTTGGTTCAATCAATGATCAAGTATGGGAGGTGACCAAGAATGACTATGCTATCATTGATCCCAATGACCCCACCAACCAAGACAAGACCAACAAGCAATGCAATACAGTGGCTCTCAACACCATATACAATGCCATTGATTCCAAGGTGTTTGAGCAAATCAAGGATTGTGAAAGAGCGAATGAGGTGTGGAGGAGATTGGAGGAAACATATGAGGGCACACCAGTGGTGAAGAGTGCTAAGTTGTACATTCTCAAGGATAAGTTGACAAGCTTCAAGATGAAGGAAGATGAGAGCATTCCAGAAATGTTCCATCGGTTGCAAGTGATTGTAAATAACTTGAAGGCCTTGGGAGAGAAGATCAAGGATGATGATGTCTCTCATCAGTTCTTGATGTGCTTACCTCCAAGATTTGAGATGTTGAGATTGCTTATCATAAGAGGAGGATTGAAGGAGATTACCCCTAACCAAGTACTAGGTGATGTCATGACCCAAGAGACATATCGTGTGGAAAGGGAGGGGGATGACAAGGATGACAAGAAGGAAGAAGAAGAAAAGAAGAAGAAGAAGAGTATAGCATTCAAGGCTAGCTCATCATCATCCAAGAACAAGGGCAAGTCCAAGAAAGAATCAAGTGATGATGATGATCTTAGTGATATTGATGATGAAGCTATGGCCCTCTTTGTACACAAGATGGGAAAATTCATGAAGAAGAAGGGCTATGGTGCAAGAAAGAGAAGAGATCACACCAAAAGCAAAGAATATGTGAGAAGATGCTACAATTGCAAGAGTGCCGATCATGTTGTAGCAAATTGTCCCTACAATAGTGACAATGATGAGGATGAGAAGAAGAAGCACAAGAAGGATAAGAAAGAAAAGAAGGAGAAGGAGAAGAGAATGATCTTCCAAAAGAAGAAGGGTGGAGGCTATGTGGTCACTTGGGATAGTGATAGCTCTTTAGATAGTGATGACTCTAGTGATGATGGCAAGAAATCTATCAAGAAAGCACTAGCAATCATCACCATCAACAACAAGCCCTCCATCTTTGACACTCCTTCGACATGCCTCATGGCAAAACCTACCAAGGTAAAATATGATGTGAGTGATGATGATGAATGTGATAGTAATGCTTGTAGGAGTGATGATGATAATGAGGAGTACTCCAAGGAGGAGCTCATGGACATGTGTGAGCAAGTGCATACTTGCTTTGAGATGAAGAGAAAGGAGTGCAAGAAATTGAACAATAAAGTCAAATTTATTGAGCAATCCCTTGATGAGCTCAATGCCACTCATGAGAGGCTAATGGAAGCCCATGAGAAGCTTGGCAAAGCTCACTCTAAGCTTGAGAAAGCTCACTCCTCTCTCATCGAGCAAGTCAAAGAGGAAGCCAAGAAGGAGCAAGTGATTGTATCATGTGATGTGGGACTAACATGTGATCTTATTGATGAATCTTTTTATAAGCCCATTATAGTTGCTCCCACTAACACTTCTTGTAGCACTACTACTTCTACTTCACCTTTGAGTGATGGTCTCACTTGTGATGCCTCATTAATGGTGGAAAATGAGACCCTCAAGAAGGAGGTGAATGAGCTCACTCGTGCCCTAGGCAATGCCTATGGTGGAGATGCCCGCTTGCTAAAGTGCTTGGGTAGCCAAAGGTTTTCTCTCAACAAAGAGGGATTAGGCTATACCCCCAAGAAAGGCAAGACGACCTTTTGTTACTCCCAAAGTTAACTTTGTGAAGGGCAATGGTCGGTTTTGTAATAGATGCAAGTAAGTTGGGCATGTAGAGCAATACTACAAGATTAACAAGAACAAGCTACCTATTGTATCCTCAATTAAATTTGATTCTTGTTACATGCTTGTTAAGGGTGCCAATGGTGTAAAGGATAAGTTCATTGGTACACCAATTGTGGGTCCAAAGAAGAAGGCCATTTGGGTACCAAAGACCTTGGTAACTAACCTTCAAGGACCCAAGCAAGTTTGGGTACCTAAAAAGAATTGATCTTCTTTTGTAGGTCAATTATAAAGACAGAGGAATGCATTGGGTGCTTGATAGTGGGTGCACACAACACATGACCGGTGATCCAAGAATGTTCAATTCAATCAATGAAAACAAGAGCAATGGGATTGATAGTATCATATTTGGTGATAATGGCAAAGGCAAGGTCAAAGGGCTTGGTAAGATTGCAATATCCAATGACTTGAGTATTTCCAATGTGCTACTAGTAGAGAGCTTGAACTTCAACCTTTTGCCAGTAGCTCAATTGTGTGATCTTGGTTTCAAGTGCATATTTGGTGTGGATGATGTAGAGATTATAAGTGTAGATGGCTCTAACTTGATATTCAAAGGATTTAGATATGAAAATCTATACTTGGTTGATTTCAATGCTAGAGAAGCTCAATTGACAACATGTTTGATCACTAAGTCTAGCATGGGTTGGTTATGGCATAGAAGGCTTGGTCATATTGGAATAAAACAATTGAATAAGTTGATCAAGCATGACTTAGTTAGAGGCTTGAAAGATGTCACATTTGAAAAGGATAAGCTATGTAGTGCATGTCAAGCCAGAAAGCAAGTTGGTAACACATATCCTAAGAAGAGCATAATGAGCACATCTAAGGCATTTGAGTTGATGCACATGGACTTATTTGGACCAACCACATACACTAGCATTGGTGGAAACAAATATGGATTTATGATTATGGATGATTTCACTAGATACACATGGGTGTTCTTTCTTGTTGATAAGAGTGATGTATTTGCAACATTCAAATCATTTGTCAAGAGCATTCACAATAAGTTTGAAACAACTATCAAGAAAGTTAGAAGTGACAATGGTAGTGAATTCAAGAACACTAGAATTGATGAGTTGTGTGATGGATTTGGAATTAGACATCAATTCTCGGCCAAGTACACTCCTCAATCAAATGGCTTAGTTGAAAGGAAGAATAGAACTTTGATTGACATGGCAAGATCAATGTTGAGTGAGTACAATGTGAGTCATTCATTTTGGGCCGAACAATCAACATGGCTTGCTATTATAGCAACCGACTCTATTATCGTCCCATGATGGAGAAGACACCTTATGAGCTTTTGAATGAAAGAAAGCCCAACATAGCATACTTTTGGGTTTTTGGTTGTAAATGCTATATATTGAAGAAAGGCACTAGATTGAGCAAGTTTGAAAAGAAATGTGATGAAGGTTTCTTGCTTGGTTACTCCACTACTAGCAAGGCTTATAGAGTTTGGAATTTGGCTAGTGGTACTCTTGAGGAGGTTCATGATGTGGAGTTTGATGAAACAAATGGTTCCCAAGAGGAAGATGAGAATCTAGATGATGTAAGAGGCACTCAATTGGTCAATGCAATGAAGAACAAGGACATTGGTGATATAAGGCCTAGAGAGGTGATTAATGTTGAAGATTACAAGAATCAAGCGCTCTCTAACTCAAATGTGCAAGCTAGTGTTTCCCATGATCAAGTTCAAGAAAGAACTAGTGATGACAAAGTGCAAGATCAACAAGTGGCTAGTTCATCATCTCAACCAAGTGATCTATCAAATGCAAGCAATCAAATGCAAGTGCTTCAACCAACCAATGTTGCAAGAGATCATCCCTTGGACACTATCATTAGTGATATTTCAAGAGGTGTGCAAACTAGATCAAGATTGGCTTCATTTTGTGAGTATTTCTCATTTGTGTCATCCATTGAACCTAAAAAGATAGATGAAGCTTTGAAGGATGTTGATTGGGTCAATGCTATGCATGAAGAGCTAAACAACTTTACAAGAAACCAAGTATGGGAGTTAGTTGATAGGCCTAAGGATCATAATGTGATTGGAACCAAGTGGGTCTTTCGGAACAAGTAAGATCAAGATGGGATAGTAATAAGGAACAAAGCAAGATTAGTGGCTCAAGGTTACACTCAAGTTGAAGGTCTTGACTTTGGAGAAACATATGCCCCGGTTGCAAGATTGGAAGCAATTAGGATCTTGTTAGCCTATGCTTGTGCCCACAACATCAAGTTGTACCAAATGGATGTGAAGAGTGCATTTCTCAATGGGTACATCAATGAGCTTGTGTATGTTGAACAACCTCCCAGTTTTGAAGATGAGAAGAAACCCAACCATGTTTACAAATTGAGAAAGGCTTTGTATGGATTAAAATAAGCACCTAGAGCATGGTATGAGAGATTGAGAGATTTCCTACTCTCTAAGGGATTCAAGATGGGAAAGGTTAACACCACTCTCTTCACCAAGAAGCTTGGAAATGACTTGTTTGTAATGCAAATCTATGTTGATGATATCATTTTTGGGTCAACAAATTAAGTTTTTTGTGAGGAGTTTGGCAAGATGATGGCAAGTGAGTTTGAGATGTCTATGATTGGAGAGCTTAGTTACTTCCTTGGTCTTCAAATCAAGCAAATGAATAATGGCACATTTGTGAGTCAAGGCAAGTATATCAAGGACATGCTCAAGAAGTTTGGAATGGATGATAGTAAAGCTATTAGCACACCAATGGGGACAAGTGGAAGCTTAGATAATGATGCTAGTGGCAACATGGTGGATCAAAAGATGTATCGGTCTATGATTGGAAGCCTACTTTATGTGACCGCATCAAGGCCGGATGTGATGTTTAGTATATGCATGTGTGCTAGATTCCAAGCCTCGCCAAGAGAAAGTCATTCGAAAGCAACAAAGAGAATATTGAGATACTTGAAGCATACACAAAATGTTGGATTGTGGTATCCCAACGAAGCTAGATTTGAGTTGATTAGATATTCGGACTCTGATTATGCGGGATGCAAAGTTGAGAGAAAGAGCACATCGGGCACATGTCAACTATTGGGAAGATCACTTGTGTCTTGGTCATCAAAGAAGCAAAATAGTGTAGCACTTTCAACCGCCAAAGCGGAGTACATTTTGGCTGGTAGTTGTTGTGCTCAATTACTTTGGATGAAGGCTACTTTGAGTGACTTTGGAATTAAATTCAAGCAAGTGCCATTGCCGTGTGACAATGAGAGTACCGTAAAGCTCACCAACAACCCGGTTCAACATTCAAGAACAAAGCATATTGATGTCCGCCATCATTTCATAAGAGATCACCAACAAAAAGGGGACATTTGCATTGAGAGTGTGGGCACCGAAGATCAACTTGCTGATATCTTCACCAAGCCACTTGATGAAAAGAGGTTTTGCAAGCTAAGGAATGAATTGAATATACTTGACTTCTCCAATATGTGTTGATGCACCCCCACTTATATGGCATGCCTCTCCTTCGAGCAATCCAAGGTAAAAGTTGATTGGCATGGCATATATTCTTGCTAAGGACATGTTTAGTGCATCTAGACATATTTCACATTTGAATAGGCTCATTCATGAAAATCAAATGAATTTGATGCTTATATGGTACCACTATTGCTTGTATGCTTGAAATGATCTAGTGGTAGCATATGACATGTTTGTAGACTTGTAAACCTAGTGTTTGATCTAGAAAATAAGCTATAAGTGTTTAACTCAACATGGTACAAGATAACCCATATTTGGAGGTGTGAAGAAGCTTGTCCATGGATCAAACCAAGTTAAATATCTTTTGCAAGTAATCTAGATTGAACCAAGTTGGGAAAATAATCCTTATTTCACATGGTTTCACCCCAACCTATCTATAATTTGAGCTCACTTTTTGTGCTAATTGTTGACAAAGGGGGAGAGAAATTCACAAAGATAGGAGAAGCAAACAAATAAAATGACATTGTAAGGGGAAAAATAAAAAATGCACACAAGTAGGGGGAGTAAGCTCATAAACTTGTATGTTACATTTTGATGTGCATTTCATATATTTGCTTGCATAGCACAAGTTCTAAATTTCAATATCCATGCTTGTGTGGTGTATGCTAGTTATTGCTTGAATGGTGAAATGAAAAACTAGCATGCATAGGGTAAAGTAACTAGACTTATGTTCATTTTATGGAAACTAGACCCTTGCTTGTAATGTTGATCTCATGGGGTATTCTAGTTTTTGTGTATGTATAGTTACTAATGGTGCTAAGGATGGTATATTGGTGCACTCCGATTGGTATCACGCTTCAAAGGTCCATCTCTTATACCTTAGCATCATACGGTAGAAATTGTCTCCTATATTTCCTATCTAAGCATATGTGCAAGTTACAATCCAAACTCTTAGCACATATGTAGGGGGAGCAATTGCTACCATTTGGGATTCATGAAACTTGTCCATATCCTTTACACATGGTAAATATGCTTGAGCAAGCAACATGGATTCAATTAAATTTCAACTCATATCTTTGTGAAAGGGTTGTCATCAATTACCAAAAAGGGGGAGATTGAAAGCTCTAGTTTGGTTTTGGTTAATTGATGAAACCCTCAGTGCTAACCTAGTTTATCAAAGTAATTATGAGATAGGTAGCACTGCTCCAAGTGATGAAGCAATGGCGAAGATCATGACGATGGTGATGGCATGGTGATGATCAAATGCTTGAACTTGTAAAAGAAGAAAGAGAAAAACAAAAGGCTCAAGGCAAAGGTATAAATAGTAGGAGACGTTTTGTTTCGGTGATCAAGACACTTAGCGAGTGTGATCACATTTAGGTTAGATAGCCGTACTATTAAGAGGGGTAAAACTCGTATTGAAATGCGGTTATCAAAGTGCCACTAGATGCTCTAACTCATTGCATATGCATTTAGGATCTAGTGGAGTGCTAACAACCTTGAAAATGCTTGTGAAAATATGTGTCGACGAAATATGGTCGGCAGTCTACCTAGGGGTATGCCCAAGGTAGTAGATTATCGGCAGACAGATGCGCAAGCCCCAAACAAGACGGTGACGCAAGACAGACACGAGGTTTTATCCAGGTTCGGCCGCCAAGAAGGCGTAACACCTACGTCCTGCGTCTGATTTGTATTGCTGTATGTCAATGAGAGATGTTTTTTAGAGGGGTCCCCTGCCTGCCTTATATAGTCCGGGGGCAGGGTTACAGATCTGGAAACTAATCCTAGTCAATTACAATTGCCATATGTGGCCGGATAAGGATTCCTATTCTAACCGACCAGGATCCTGCTTGGTCGCCAAATCCGTCTTGATTCCTTGTGCGGGACTCCGATCAGGTTAACTGGGCCGCACGTCATCTTTCGGGTGGACTGAACCCGTCGATCCGGGCCAGCCCAAGCTTGGCCGTAAGAGTATAGGGGTTAATACCCCCACAGCTAGTCCCCGAGCATCATGTATTATGCTGCGACACGCCATTTTAACCTTCTCCGACAAGCGAGGCTTGAATTCTTGATGCCTCCGACCACCGTCATCACCGGAGAAGTAGGTTGTCCAAAGAATGTATGGTGCTCTTAAGAAAAAAGAAAAAGATTTCTGTCCCGAGAAGTGTGCCCACTTGTATTTCTGAAAAGAAATGTAAGTGGTCTTGAAGCATAGCATCCTTAAACATCAGAAGCGTAGGGGCCGAAAAACAAACACATTCACCGCAAGGTGAAGTGTGCCCACTTAGTCCCCGAGCTTGCTGGAAGGCAAAGTATGAGCCTTGTAGCAAGGTCTAAAAGAAAAGTCTCTTAACTGTATGTGAGTACAAATCACATGTAGCCAAGGAGAACCATTATTCAAGCAGTGGTCGGGGCAGTCCCCGAGCATACTAATAATCCTCATAATCATTCAAAACACAGGGGTCGATTTAAACAAACACATTCACCGCAAGGTGAAGTGTGCCCACTTAGTCCCCGAGCCTGGTAGTAGGTGACGCAGGCACGTGGTGCTAGGGTCTAAAAAAGAAATTCTGCTGAGGTTAAGAATCCAATTGCCGTACAGGCAAAACAAAACACACCGGCAGGTGCATCGTATCGACGTAGTCCCCGAGCTTGCTGGAAGGCGAAGTATGAGCCTTGTAGCAAGGTCTAAAGAAAAATCTCTTAACTGTATGTGAGTACAAATCACATGTAGCCAAGGAGAACCATTATGCAAGCAGTGGTCGGGGCAGTCCCCGAGCACGGCCGTGGTCGGAGCGATCCCCGAGCACAAAAGTGGTCTGGGCAGTATCCAAGCACAGTAGTGGTCTGTGCAGTCCCCGAGCACAGTAGTGGTCTGGGCAGTATCCAAGCACAGTAGTGGTCAAAGCAAATCCACGATCACTTGCGCTGCTTGTACTATTATTTTGTGTACTTTTCTCTATTCTCTGCCAAGGCCAATCTGACACGTCTGGTCAAAAAAGTAAATAGGTATGGTACGTCATTCTGTCTTCTTCTTCTTTTTTTTTTTTTTTGCAAACAGTCGGTTGACACCTGTATTTAGGTGTGCCAGTGTGGGCCCCCTTACACCATCAACGAAGAGGCGCGTACACTGTTAACGAAGGAGCGCGTTTATTGGCGCAGATTTCGAGGTTGTGTGAACAACCATCTGTGGCGCGTGCGCACGACTCCCAATATTCTCGGGCGGACGAAACGACGGTGCTCTTTGTTTTATATAATGCAGATCTAGTAAGTTACTCATACCATTCCCCATTGTCTTCCGCCGCCGCAACCTTCTTCTTCCTCCTGCCGAACCCTATTCCCCCAAAAATCATCACCAATCCCCTCGGTCTCCCGCATCCACCCACTTAGTAAGGACGAACTAATGGCGAAGAGAGACGCCTAGAAGAAAGGCGGGGTCATGGCGAAGGAATGGTGGAAGTCACGGAGCAACGAGCAGACCATCGAGGACCTCGTCGCCATGGGAGTGCTCCACAACAAGGCACTTGCGGGATGGCGTGCACCGGAAGGAGAAAGCTTCCTCGATCCACAACCAGGTGAGATTGTGGTCTTTGAAGATTTCTTCAAACGGGGTTTTGGGATTCCAGTGCACCCTTTCCTTCAGGGTCTCTGCTTGTACTACGAGATTGGGATTTGCAATCTGCATCCCAACTCGATTCTTCTTGTCTCTACCTTCATCCATCTCTGCGAGGCTTATGGTGGCTTCCAGCCCCATTTCGACCTCTTTCGCCACCTATTCTGTCTTCGGAAGAAAGGGAGCGGTGGCTCGAAGATCGCCGGAGGCGTTTACCTGAACCTACGTGACGGCATGAAGGCTCAATACCTGCACTGCCCCTGGAACACCTCATTGGACGAGTGGTACAAGAAGTGGTTCTACATCCGTGAAGAGCCGAACACCATCACTCTGTGCGATGTGGGACTGATTCCAGAGAAGAAAAGCAGCTGGTCGGAGAGGCCCGAGAACTTGGAGCAGATTGCCGAACTGCTCGGGATGATCCCGTGGGGAAGGCTTGATGGCCCGAGCGTTGTCGGCAACTTCATCAGCCGAAGAATTCAGCCCTGCCAGAAAAGGATTCACCCCGGCTTCGAGTACCAAGGAGGCGCTGATCCGACGAGGACCAGGAAGGAGCCGCTCGACAAGATGGAAATCAAGGCCAGGATTGGAGAGCTGTTCAACCTGGCCGATCCCAATTATGTTGCACTGAACGCCATCGAACACGCCTTCAAGCTGGCTCGCCCTCCCCCAAAGGTAAATGATGCCTCCTTTTAACTGTAGAGTCATGTTGCATCAAGAAAATAACTGTCTTTTCCTTCATTTTGTGTCTCAGTGTAATGGCCGTGACCGGGCAGGAGTGTTTGTGTCACCTCCCCCCGGTGTAGAATGGCCGCAAGCTACTGGGCCAGCCGCCCAGACCAGCGCCAGGACCGACGACATTCACTGGGCGGTACTCGAGACCGTAGAGGATGCCTCAACCAGAGCCGCTGGCAAGCGTCCGGCTGCCAGCAAACGACGTCAAGCCATCTTCCCCCTGTCGGACGACGAAGCAGAGGATGCGGACATCTTCCGGCTCGTCCCCCGAAAGAGGAGAAGGTAGGTGGGACCGTCGGAGCAAGGTGGCTCCTCTGTGCCAGCAGTGGTCACAGCACCGACCACTGCAACACAGAGCATAGACGAAGGGAACATGCCGCATCATACTCCGACGCCCGTACCGGAGGTTGAACAAGTCCCGGTGGAAACTGCCGAGCAAGCGGAGCAGGGGCGGTCGAAGAGACGTTCCTTCGCCACATCCTTCCGCAAGTCAAAACTGTAAGTATCTATACTTTTGATGTAAGCTTTGCATTTTGCATTGGATGCTATTATCTTCTAAATTTGTCTGTGAATGTATTAGATCGGCGTCCACCGAAAGCCCCGACCAGCTAGCTGGGTGCGGAACGTCCTTACCAACAACGGCGGGACAAACTGCTCAGCAACTAGCCGTGGAGGAGCCCATGGCAGGGACTCCGCCTGGGCCTCAGCAGGTGGACGACCAGACGCCAGTCCCCGAGCAGAATACAAGTGCTCCAAGCACGAACCCTGATGAGGCGGATACCACGGCGCCAAGGGAGCTGGATCTAGCCGAGGGGCAGCAGCCAGAAGTTGCCCGGAACATGGTTGCCGACGCGACGGCTCGTGGGAAAGCCCTGGTGGTCGTGGAGTCTGCGAACCCCGGACCAGTGCCACCTCCCGAACAGGAGGCTGAAGAGGATGAAGTGGAAGAAGTCCTGGGCTGTCCCCAAGATAGGCGACAACATGTATATGTGTCGCGCTATCGGAACGACGAATGGGTCATGCACGAGGAAATCCCAGAGGTCGAAGAGACCTTAAGAGTCGAACGGGCGGCCAAGCGTCTGGTGACTGAAGTCCAGGTATATTTGGCTTTAGTCCTTGACCCTGTTGTGTAGTCGAACTGTCTGACGTAGCTTGTCTGTGTGCAGGACTTGATGAAAACTGCAAGATACCAAAAAAGGTGCTTCGACCAAATAGAAGGAATCATGATGACCAATAAGGAGCTGACGGCTGAAGTGGAACGCCTACGGCGCCAACTTGAAGCCGCCGACCAGGAGAGGACAGACCAAGAAGCACAGAACCGAAACCTGGTCGGCCAGCTCGAAAACAAAGAGCAGGAGAAAACAGGTAAGTGTTCACCGTATCATAGCAAGTGCAGGACTTGTGTTATTTTGTTCTTGACAGTAATAGCTATAATGCAGGTTTAGAAACTGAAGTGACCCGCCTCCAGGGGGAGAACAGTCGTGCGCTTGCAGAATGTGGTCGCCTGAAGGAGGACAACGAGAAACTGGCACGCCGCCAGTCGGAACTCCAAGACCACACTAACAGAATGAAGGACGACCTGAAAAGTAAGCACTCCAGACCACCTTTCTCATTCAATTGCCCACATTGCCTTGTCGTGTCATCACGTTTGATGTCTTGTACTGTTTTTAGTTTTGAAAGTCAATGCTAAGAGGCACCTTGAGGCCGTGATCAAGGAGCGTGACGACTGGAAAGCACAATGCCTTAAGGCCACCGAGGAGCGGGACACGTGGAGCAAGCGGTGCCAAGAAATGGCAACTGGCATTGTGCCCGTCCTCGACCTTATCGACCCGGCGCTCACAGAGGAAGAACTAAGGACGCCTCAGCTCGGACTGGTCGAGAGATGCAAGCAAGCATGGGGATGGTTCCAAGACTTCGTGAAGGAGGCGGGTGAGTACACGGGTGCCCATGTGCTAAGCATGGTGCGTGCTCACTACCCCCTGATCAATCTCAAACGCTTGGAGGCTGGGTACCCGAAGGAGATAGACCCAGACAAGGCCGAAGAGCTTCGGACGGCCCAGCTAGACTTGTCGTCAAAGATAATTGGCGATATTAACCTGTGCGGAGGTGGGACAGCACCTGTGCGGGGTATGCCATCGACAAGCCAGCTGGAAATGCCATCAGCTGCAAGCCAACCAACGAAGCCTACGGTCTCGACCAGCCAGGCACCAGCGGGGCCATCCCCTTCAGCTTGACTAGCTCTAGAGTCCCCGAGACTCGAGTAGGGTATCAGAGGCGACGAGCAGTAAATGCCATGCGCCCCGACCAGCCAATGTAATAGGCTTAGAGCTGTAGAAGGAGGACATAGTTGTGTTATTGTAAACTTGAGCCTTTTCAGGCAAGCTTGTAATAACGTAACTGTATATCATTATAAGCTTGTTTGTTTTATACAAAACGCACTTTAAGCTTGAAATTTTTTGTTGGTGTAACTAAGTGGGAACGTGTTAACGTTCTGTTTAGTTGTACCGTTTTGCTCGACACGTCATCCTGAAAAGTTTGTGCGGCCCTAGTCTGTCTTGTGGTCGGAGTATGAAGTACTATGACCTGTGCACACGTGGACGCAGACAAGTCAAACCAGGGGGGACCTACCGATCACCCGCAACATAGAGAGCGGATCCCGTGCACGTGTTGGGAGGAACCGGAGATAGGGCCTGCTCCAAAAACCGTAGAAGGAGTGGTGGTCGGCTTGTACTGGCTTAAGTTAGAATAACCATAAAATTCGGAGTGACACATTAGAGTGGTCGGAGAAATTATAGTTGCTTTAGTAAAGTAAATCGAAAATACAAGTAGAGTACATATCTCAGTAGTTAAGCATAGAAGCGTCTAAGCTTGTCAACGTGCCATGAGTTCGGTACGTCCGTGCCGTCTAGATGAGCTAACCTGTAAGACATTGGACGTGTGACTTCCTTGATCATGAAGGGTCCCTCCCATGGGGTTGCGAGTTTGTGGACACCAGCCTGGTTCGTCTTCCACTTCAGGACTAAGTCCCCGACCACGAAGAAACGCTCTTTAACGTTCTTGTTGTAGTACCTGCGCAAAACAGCAAGGTATTTGGCCGTGCGTACGCAAGAATCAAGCCTTTTCTCTTCTGCGCTGTTGACTTCTAGCTCCCGTACTTCGTCGACCTTGCCTTCGTCGAAGTTCTCTACCCGTGCTGATCTGAAAGCTATATCTGGTGGGAGGACTGCCTCAGCGCCGTAAACCATAAAGTATGGTGAGACGCCGGTGTTACGACTGGGCTGAGTTCGGAGGCCCCAGACAACGGCTGGTAACTCCTTGAGCCATCTTCCAGGAGCTTTATCGTTTTCTCTGTACATCCTCTTCTTCAATGCATCCAAGATCATGCCATTTGCCCACTCGACTTGTCCATTAGCTCTAGGATGCGCCACCGAGACGTATTTTACAACTATGCTCCTTTCATCGCAGAAGTCCCAAAAAGCGTTCCCAGTGAACTGAGTACCCAGATCAGTAATGATGCTGTTGGGCACGCCGAAACGGTGGATGACCTGGTCGAGGAATGTGACAGCTTTCTCTGAGGATGCCTGTACCAGAGGCATGTATTCTATCCACTTAGAAAACTTATCAATTAGCACGAAAACGCATGTAAATTTCCCAGGAGCTGGTTTGAAAGGCCCGATCATGTCCAGTCCCCAGCATGCGAAGGGCCAAGAGGCTGGAATCGTCTGGATCTCATGTGCTGGTACATGGATTCTCTTGGAGAAGAACTGACAACCTTCACAGTGGCAGACTAGCTTCTCTGCGTCGGCCACTGCTGACGGCCAATAGAACCCTGCTCGGAAAGCCTTACCGACCAGTGTTCTTGAGGCCGCGTGGTTGCCGCAGGAGCCAGAGTGGATTTGGTCTAGGAGATGCTTGCCTTCCTCCTGGGTTATACACTTCATCAAGATTTCCTCCTTAGCGTTTTTGCGCCATAACTTGCCATCGACGAGCAGATACTGCTTACTACGACGCATCAGGCGTTCATTTTCTGTTCGATCGATATAACCGCTACCGTCTGTTAAGTACTTGATGAAAGGTGTTCTCCAGTCTGGCTCATGAGTGGTCGGAAGCGGCTCGGTTGTGCTCGGCGCCAGAACCGTAGCCACTAATTGCTGGTCTGAAACTTTGTCGGTCGTTGAATCTTCGTCGTCAATGGAAGGCGTGAGCAGGTCTTGGACGAATACGCCATGTGGGATTTTGGCTCGGGATGATCCTAACTTTGACAACGCATCCGCTGCCTGGTTCTTGTCCCGGACCACGTGTATGTACTCGATGCCATAGAACCTGCCTTCCAGCTTTCTTATCGATTTGCAATATGCGTCCATCTTTTCACTGGTCGTGTCCCAGTCCTTGTTGAGTTGGTTGATGACCAGAGCCGAATCTCCGTAGACATAGAGACGTTTAACTCCAAGCTCAACCGCAATGCGTAGACCATGCAGGCATGCTTCATACTCGGCGGCATTATTAGATGCTGGGAAATAAATCCTGAGGACGTACCGGAGCTGCTCTTTGGATGGTGATACGAAAAGAACTCCTGCTCCCGCACCGTCAATGTTGAGAGAACCGTCGAAGTACATCGTCCAATATTCGTCGGATCCCGGAGAGGCAGGCGTGCTTAAGTCTGTCCACTCGACGATGAAATCGACGAGTGCCTGAGACTTGATTGTAGTACGGCTTGCAAATTCCAAGGAAAAGGGGCATAGCTCCATTGCCCATTTGACGATGCGTCCGTTCGCATCCTTATTGCGAATGATGTCCCCCAAAGGATACTCGGTCATGACCACCACGCGATATCCGTCGAAGTAATGTCTCAACTTTCGGGATGTTATCAGTATGGCGTAGAGCAGTTTCTGAATCTGTGGGTACCTGTTCTTGGATTCGTTGAGTACCTCACTAATGAAATAAATTGGCCGCTGTACCTTGTAGGCGTGGCCCGGCTCGTCGCGCTCGACCACCATTGCAGTGGAAACCACCTGATCGGTTGCCGCAATGTAAAGTAGGAGGGTTTCGTCTTCTCTTGGAGCAGTAAGTACCGGGGGTGATGTGAGGTATTGTTTCAACTGCGTGAAGGCAGCGTCTGCTTCCTCCGACCACTCAAACTTCTCGGATGCTTTGAGCAGTTTGAAGAACGGTAGCCCTTTTTCTCCTAACCTTGATATGAAACGGCTTAGAGCAGCCATGCATCCAGTAAGCTTCTGGACATCTTTCACCTTTTTTGGGGGCTTCATGTCTAAGACCGCTCTGACCTTCTCCGGGTTAGGGCGTATGCCGTCATGACTGACGACGTTGCCGAGCAGTATGCCAGAAGGAACGCCAAAGACGCACTTCTTTGGGTTTAGTTTCCATTGGAACGTATTGAGGGCTGCAAAGGTGCGTTCCAGATTGTCAACAAGGGTACGTGCTTCCTTGGTTTTGACGACTACATCGTCAACATAAGCCTCGACGAGGCCGTCTTTTATCTCGTCGTTGAGGCAAGCCTGTATAGCGCGCTGGTAGGTAGCTCCGGCGTTTTTGAGCCCGAACGACATAGTCGTGTAGCAGTAGGCGCCGAAAGGCGTGATGAAAGATGTCTTGATCTGGTCGTCCTTTTTGAGAGCGATCTGGTGATAACCAGAGTAGCAATCGAGAAAGGAAAGCAGCTCGCAACCGGCGGTTGAATCTACGACCTCGTCTATGCGAGGTAAGCCAAAGGGGTCCTTAGGGCAGTGTTTGTTGAGATCAGTGTAATCAACACGCATTCTCCATTCATTATTCTTTTTGCGTACAAGAACCGGGTTGGCTAACCATTCCGGATGATACACTTCTTTGATAAATCCGGCTGTCAAAAGCCGTGTAACTTCTACCCTAATCGCCTCCTTTTTGTCACGAGCGAACCGTCGTAGCTTCTGCTTGATTGGTTTGGCTTTGCTGTTGACATTTAAGGAGTGCTCAATCAAGTCCCGAGGTACACCGGGCATGTCGGAAGGTTTCCATGCAAACACATCCATGTTGCCCCTCAAGAACCTGACGAGCGCGTCTTCCTATTTAGGATCCAGGTCGGCCCCGATGAGGGCTGTTTTGCTGGGATCGCCCTCGACCAGCTGGATCGTCTTGTGCTCCTTGGATCTGATGTTCTTGCGCGGAGCCTCGAGCTCTGGGATCTCCAAGTGGTCGGCCGTGGTCTTCTTAGCGTCGAGTATGGTCTCGGCCATGCGAATAGAGAGGTCGTGGGCCTCTGCTATTTTGAAGCTGTCGTCCTCGCAGGTATAAGCTGCGTATACGTTGCCCCTGAGGGTTAAAACTCCTTTCTCAGTAGGCATCTTGAGCACCAGATACCTGTAATGAGGTATGGCCATGAACTTGGTGAGCGACGGTCGACCAAGAATAGCATGGTAGGTGCCGTCGAAATCAGCGACCACGAAGTTGACGTAATCGGTGCGGAAGTGGTCCGGGGTCCCGAATTGCACGGGTAGCGTGATCTGCCCGAGAGGTGTAGAGCTCTGTCCGGGGAGAACGCCCCAGAACTATGCTTCGTACGGCTTCAGGTCCGCCTTGGATATTTTCAGGGCGGGCAGGCTGTTTTTGAATAGTATGTCAATGGAGCTGCCGCCGTCAATCAGTACCCTGTCAAACTGAACCTTGTTGATACAAGGATCGAGGACCAGGGGAAAACGCCCTGGCTCAGGTATGGCGGCCCATTGGTCCTTCCTGCTAAAGTAGATTTCACGATGAGACCACGGAGGAAGCCGCGGATCGGTAAGAAGGTTGTCATTCTTTGCCACGTTCAAGCAAGCGCGGGCGAGCAGCTTGCGTTCTCGTTTGGTCTCAATGGACACCTTGCCGCCGATGATGGTGTGCACGCGATCAGTCGGCTTGACGTATTTATGACGAGGGTCTGCATCGTCGTCGTCGTTGTCCTCATCGCGCTGTTCCCTCACGTCATTAGGCTTGTTGGAAATATCCGGAGCCTGTTGACGCGTGTAGATAGTCTTGAGGACGCGACAATTCTCCATGGTATGGTTCAACTTGGGATGGAGCTGGCAGGGCCCCTTCAATGCTTTGGCGTAGTCGTCCTCGTAGTTACGACGTCCGCCGCCCTTTTTCATAGTATTGACCTCGCCGTCGTCTTCCCGAGCACGCTTGCTCCTGTAATCGTCACGGCGGTTGTGCCGCTGATTACGTTGGTCACGGTGGTCGCGGGAGTCGTTGCGCTGGTTGCGGCGGTCAAAATTGTCGTTCCGACCACGGTTGCCGCGGTAATCGTCGCGGCGTGGAGGGTGGTCGGAGCGTGGGACCCTTGCTGCTTCTTCGACGATTATCTTTTTAGCATCGTCAGCATCCGCGTATTTCTTAGCGGTGGCCAAGAGCGCTGTGACTGACTCAGGTCTTTTCCGGAGGAGCTTGTCTCTTAGGGCGTCGTGGAAGCGGAGGCCGGTGACGAAAGCCTCGATTGCTTCGTTGTCGGAGATTGATGGGACCTTGATGCGCATCTCCGAGAAACGCCGAACGTATTCGCGCAGTGGTTCGTCTTTCCGATCTCGGATCCGCTGCAGATCGTACTTGTTGTCGGGTTGTTCACAAGTAGCGATGAAGTTGTCGATGAAGGCCTGCCTGAGCTCCTGCCAAGAGTCAAAATAGTTCGCTGGCAAGCTAACCAGCCATTGGTGACCTGCATGACCAACAGCGACTGGGAAGTAGTTAAACATGACGTGCTCGTCAGCCATGGCTGAGCGGCACGCGGTTTCGTAGAGCATGACCCATAATTCGGGGTTTTCCTTGCCGTCGTACTTCTGAAGCTTCTCGAGCTTGAAATTCTTGGGCCATATAACTTGGCGCAGGTGTGGAGTGAACTGCTTCAGACCCGGCGGACCGTAGGCGGTGTCATACTCCATACGGCGATAGCTTTCATGGGATGCATGATCGTCGGCTCTCTGGTTGATGCGAGCACGCAGATCGCGTCCACCGAGGTAATGGCGGAGATCGTTATTGCCATCGTGGCGATCTCGATTGCCATCTGGACTAGCCCTGCGACCGTGGTTATCACGGCGATTGTCGCGGTTATCTCGGTGGTTGTCACCTCGAACGTCGTGACGGTTATCCTCTTGGCGGCGGTTTTCGTCCCGACCACCATCATGACCACCGTTCCCGCCTTGACGGTTGTCCGACGGGTTGTTGTTGCGCGAGCCACGTCGGTTGAGCGGCTGTGAGCGACTTGAGTATTGGCGGCTGTAGCTTGATTCCACTGAAACGGATGGGGCCCGGGCTTGATTCATCTCTGCGGTCTGAGCCATAGCAGCCGTCAGATAAGCTTGTATGTCATCACGGACTGCTTGGGTTTCGGGAGTGTTCGGCAGCCGCTGCATTGTCGCCATGGCAACGGCTACGTTGGCGCTTGGGGTTTTGAAGACTTGTTTGTCCCCCACCCTGTCGAAAGCATTGTTGAGGTCACGCGGTTGGACCCTTATGCGTCGTGCCTCCTGGTCTGCTTCAGCTTCGATTTGTCGGCGATTAAACCGGTCAATATTGCGTGCTTCGCGTGCAGTCTTTTCTTGTTCTATTTCACCAACTGCTGGCGGCTCGTCATTGCTGACAACATGGATCAAATCCCCTCGTCTTGGCGGGAAAGACGGAAATTGGGGGAAACCCGGGGCGTGGTCTAGTAGATCCAGATCGTATTGGACGCCTTCATCTTCGTGACGCTGAAGCTCGGTGTGGATAGATGCGTTGGATGCGATGCCGGATGAGGAGCTAGAGTCGCCCTCTCGGACCGTGTGGACGGATCCTTCTTGATAATCTTCAATCCGGACCATGTTGACGATGTTGCATGGCTTCGGCTGGAATCGGTGTATAGGACACAGATCCGAGCAGCGTCGTAGATTGTACGCGTAGCTGGAGGCAGCGTTTTGCAGGCCGTAGGGCTGGACCTGGTGGTTCTCCGTCGGGACTTCGTACTTGCAGAGTCGAAGACTCGTCGCGAAGGCTGGCTGGCGACGAGCGAAGCGCCCCTTAGGAGTAGACACGACCACGAGATCTGTTCCAAGTCGCGCAGGACGACTGGTCCGAGCTGGTCGGATAGATCTGTTGTGGGGAGATGTTACCTGCTCATTAGGTTGGCTTTGAACCGTACTTACCAGAGCTAGGGTTTCAGCGAGTTTGACGCCGATCCGATCGATTGAGTCGAGCAGGTCGGTGTTGTCGATCTGCTTGCCTCTGTAGCGGGGAAGCGGATGACGGGTTGTCGGCGTGGCTGTAGGCATAGTCGGAGCCAAATGTACCGTGGTCGGAGCCAGACTCATCGTGGTCGGAGCCGTGTTCACCGTGGTCGGAGCCGTGTTCACCGTGGTCGGAGCCATGTTCACCGTGGTCGGAGCCATGTACGCCGTGGTCGGAGCCATGTACGCCGATGCAGGTGAAGTAGTCGTCGGCGCAGGTTGGATCCACGCCTCCTCTGTGGCCTTGGCGATGAAGCCGTCGGCGCCGGTAGTCCAGGTGATCTGGCCGACGATGAACGTGAGGCCGTTGGGCGTTGCCATGGAGCCGGAGATGATGACCATCTTGTTTGTCTGGAGAGCAATACGCACACCCCCTACCTGGCGCGCCACTGTCGACGAAATATGGTCGGCAGTCTACCTAGGGGTATGCCCAAGGTAGTAGATTATCGGTAGACAGATGCGCAAGCCCCAAACAAGACGGTGACACAAGACAGACACGAGGTTTTATCCAGGTTCGGCCGCCAAGAAGGCGTAACACCTACGTCCTGCGTCTGATTTGTATTGCTGTATGTCAATGAGAGATGTTTTTTAGAGGGGTCCCCTGCCCGCCTTATATAGTCCGGGGGGCAGGGTTACAGATCTGGAAACTAATCCTAGTCAATTACAATTGCCATATGTGGTCGGATAAGGATTCCTATTCTAACCGACCAGGATCCTGCTTGGTCGCCAAATCCGTCTTGATTCCTTGTGTGGGACTCCGATCAGGTTAACTGGGCCGCACGTCATCTTTCGGGTGGACTGAACCCGTCGATCCGGGCCAGCCCAAGCTTGGCCGTAAGGGTATAGGGGTTAATACCCCCACAATATGCTAACACATGTGCACAAGGTGATACACTTGGTGGTTGGCACATTTGAGCAAGGGTTAGAAACTTCACCGGCGGAGTGTCCGCCCGTAGAGTGCGGATAGTCCAGCGGTGCCACCGGTGCCCTAGACAGAAAAGACAGGGGTCACAGAGTGACCAGACGCTGGTGGTGTAGTGACCGGACGCTGGGTTCAGAGTCCGGTCAGTAGTAGCAGTGAGCATGTGTCTCGGTCTTGTGACCGGACACTGGCGTGAAGAGTGACCGGACGCTGGCTGGGTACGTCCGATCAGTGCTGACGTACACCGACGTGAGGCGCATAGAGGAAACGTTGAGTCCACCGGACACCGGGTGAGTCCGGTCGAGCATGACCGGACGCGTCCGGTCGTGAAATTTCGCGTTTGGAACCTTACTAGAAATGACCGGACGCTGGGGTCCTACGTCCGGTCACTTTCTAACTAACGCGTCCGGTCATCACTTGACCATTGAGATCGAGCGATCGGCGATTGAAGCCGATGACACATGGCAAGCATCGGGCGACCGGACGCTGGGGTCCTACGTCCGGTCGAACTGACCGGAGCATTCGGTCACCCCATGTTGTGCCCAGTGAAGGGATACAACGGCTCTATTTTGTGGGGGCTTCTATTTAAGCCCCATGGCCGGCTCAAGCTCACTCCCTTGGCCATTTGTATTGACATAGCAACCTTGTAAGCTTAGCCAAAGACCTCCCACTCATCTCCATCATTGTTTCATCATCATTGTGAGATTGGCAGAGAATCTAAGCGCATTGCTTGAGTGATTGCATCTAGTGGCACTTGGCATTCGTGTTTCGCTACGGGATTCACTTGTTACTCTTGGTGGTTGACGCCACCTAGATGGCTTGGAGCAGCGAGGATCATTGAGCAGAGGTTGGTGATTATCGATGGCTCCAATCGTGGTGATTGTAAGGGGTCATGTGCCTTCCCTGGCGGAGAGCCAAAAGGTAACTCTAGTGGATTGCTCATGTCATTGAGTTACCTCACTTGTGGGTAGGTTCTTGCGGTGTCCAATTGTGTGGATGAGGTTCATGCAACACCTCTTAGCTGTCGAACCACAAAGTGTTGGTCGACACAACGGGGACTAGCGTGCCGGCAAGCACTTGAACCTCGGGAGAAAAATTTGTTGTCTCTTGCCCTTTGGTATTCTCTCGGTGATTGATTTAGTATTCATCTTGTGATTGGTTCACTCCTCTACACGACGGTATAATCACCCTACTCACTCATTTATATTCTTACAAACTAGTTGTGGCAAGCTCTTTAGTGTAATTAGAATTGAGAGCTTGCTTTGTTATTTTAAGTTCATCTAGTGGAGCTCTTTAGAGTAGCAAGATTGAGAGCTCTTAGTGAGTAGTAACATTGCAAGTTGTGTGCCTAGTAATCATTGCAACTAGAATTGTTAGATAGGTGGCTTGCAACCCTTGTAGAGCTAGAGCAAGTTTGCATTTCGCTATTTGTCATACTAATCAAATTGCTCTAGTCGATTTGTAGATTTTTAAATAGGCTATTCACCCCCTCTAGCCATATTAGGACCTTTCAAAAGGTCTCATTGTAATCAATCCCTTCTCTTTGCGTAAAGCCTTTTACCACAAGTCGCACTTTATATCTCTCTATATTCCCTTGAGAGTCAAGTTTTGTTTAGTAGACCCATTTATAGCCTACTGTTTTGGCTCCTTTAGGAATTATCTCCAAGTCCCAAGCTTTATTGGCATTCATTGATTTTATTTCATCTTCCATGGCCTTAAGCCACTTTGATGAATGATCACTTCTCATGGCTTCTTCAAATGAGGTGGGATCATCCTCCATTTGAAATTCATCAGTGTTGTATACTTCATAGTCAGTAGGAATAGCTGATTTTCTAACTCTTTGAGACCTTCTAGGAGCCTCCACATTTGGCATATTTTCTGTTTGAGGCTGTTGTTGCTCCCCCTCATGTGTGGCAATAGGTTCTACGGGATCCTAAAGAACAGGTTCCTCATCGTCATTCATTGTAGCCACAGGCGGAATAACAACAGGTGCTGGCACCATAGTATCTTGCACTATTGGTGCAGCGACAGTAGGTAGTGAGAAAAATGGCTCATGAATCATTGGAGTGGGCGCATACACCCGCTTCTCTTCAAGGTCAATTTCTCGAGCTACCATGCTCCCCCTCATCATTTCATCCTCTAGGAAGACAGCATGTCTCGTTTCCATAAACTTTGTCTGTCTATCTGGACAGTAGAAACGAAAACCTTTTGACTTTTTTGGGTAGCCAATGAAATGGCAACTTACTGTTTTGGGATCTAGCTTCCCAATGTTTAGGTTAAATACTTTAGCCTAAGCAGGAGCCCCCCCACATGTAAGTGGTTTAGTGAGGGTACTCTTCCTATCCACAACTCATACGGTATTTTGGGCACCGACTTACTTGGTACTCTATTGAGAATATGAATGGCGGTTTTTAACACCTCCATCCACAGGCTCAACGGTAAGGTGGAGTAACTTATCATACTACGCACCATATCCATCTGGGTACGATTATGTCTTTTAGCTACTCCATTCTGCTGAGGTTCGCCCGGTGTAGAATACTGGGCTACAATGCCATTCTCCTATAAGAACCTTGCAAAAGGTCCAGGAACTTGGCCATATAGGGTATGCCGACCGTAGTACTCCCCCCCCCATGGTCGGACTTGACTATCTTGATCTTTAAATTGTGTTGGTTTTCAACTTCTGCCTTAAATATCTTAAATTTATCCAATGCTTCTGTTCTTTCTTTAATTGGATAAATGTAGCCATAACGGGAGTAATCATCTATGAATGTTATGAACGAATCATAACCATCCACACTCTTTACAGAAAACGGACCACAGATGTCTATGTGAATAATCTGTAAAATTCCTACGCTTCGTTTGGCATCCTTCTTAATTTTCTTTACATACTTTCCTTTTATGAATTCTCTGCATTGTTCTAAATCTGAGAACTCTAATGGAGGAAGAATATCATTCTTAACTAGTCTTTCTATTCTCCCCCTCGAAATATGGCATAAACGATAGTGCCATAATTTCGACAACGCATCGTGAGCTCTCTTTCATTTTCTGTTTACATCCATAGACGAGGATACATTCTCATTGTCGCACGCAGTGGTCCCATCATCGCATACAACATTCACATCATCACGTAGTGATAATAAATAAAGCTCATTTTGTAAGATAGCAAGACCAACACATGCATTATTAAATGTTATCTTACATTTGTCGTTTCCAAAATGGCAATCATATCCATCATTGTCCAAGCATGAAACACTAATCAAGTTTCTCTATAAAGCGGGAACATAAAGTACATCTCTAAGTAAAAGTGTGAAACCATCAGCAAGCTCTAGAGAAAGATCACCAATGGCTTCAACATCTGCTCGGACTCCATTTGCAACTTTAACATGTCTTTTGTTTCTTTGCGTAGTCCTCGTCGAACGAAATCCCTATAAAGAATTAGCAACATGAACAGTTGCACCTGAGTCAATCCACCAAGTAGATTTTGAATACTGTACATATAGGGATTCATTTATGAACATAATAATGTTCTCACCTTTCTTTGCCATGATCATCTTTAAGTAATCGGGACAATCTTTCTTATAATGTCCAGTCTTCTTGCAATAGAGACACTGGTCTTTCTCTATTGTAAACTTGTTCTGCTAAGGCTGATGCAGCATGGGACCCTTTTCCTTTGGCTTTGAGGAGGAGTTAGCATTATTATTCTTTTTCTTATTGTCTTTCACATAATTAATAGTGCCACCATTGGCAACTATCATTCTCTCCTCTTGCACACACATAGCCATGAGCCTCTCTAAGTCCCATTTCTCGGGCTATATGTTATAATTGACAACAAAAGTGTCAAATTTCTTTGGCAAAGAAGCAAAAATCAGATGGATAAGAACTCTTCATTGAGAGCCAGATCCATTAGTTTTAGCTTGGATGCCAAATTGCTCATCCTTAGTATGTGCTCTCTGATGCCACCAGTTCTAGAGTACCTCTCTGTCACCGGCTGCTTTATCAGCTGGGTAGTATATGTCTTTGAAGAGCCAGCGAACTGACTCTTTATTCTTTCGAGGTACTCGGTGATGGTGTCACACTCTGGGATTGAGCCCACAATTGTAGGCTCAATCGTGTTCTTTATCATAGCCATACATTTCTTGTTGGCAGTCACACTCTGGGAAAATTCTCTTTTCTATTTTCTTTAAGCCATTTATCCATTTTCTAGGAAATAAAACTTTTACTGGAAAAAGAAAAACAAAAATTGACTCAAATCAACACTGTTCCTTCGGCCCGACCAAGAAATCGGCCTGACCTGCCTCCCTTGCACGCGCGCTGCCTGCACCCAGGCCACAACCTAGGCCTAGGCTGGCAAAGCCACGCGGCCGCGCGTGCCCGCCTGGGCCGGCCGACGGTCCAGTGAATCTAGAGCGTCCACGTTGATCCGACGGCCGAGCGACGATGTCGCTGGATCAAAACCCCCCACGGTCGCGCACTGCCCCTAAAACCCTAGGCATTTCTTTCTTTCTCCCTCTCAGCCGCTCTCCTTCCTCAGCGCAGCAAGCAGTAGCAGCAACCGAGAGCGAGAGCGCAAGCGACTTTGGCGCCATTGCCGGCCCCCTCGTCGGCGCACGCGCTCCCCACGCGAGTGAGTGCGTCGCCGTCAAGCGGACTAGCGGTGGTGCCCTGATCCCCTTGAAACCCTAGATCTGACCCGGCCTATTCTCCTCCTCCTCTGTCTCGGTCCCGACGATGACGGCACCATCACCAGCCTTCTCGCCGGCGCGCGCGCTCCCCAGCGGGTGAGCACGCCGCCGTCAAGTGGCCTGGCTATGGCGCCCTTGGCCCGAGCACCCGCCCGCGCCGACGAGGCGGCAGCACGGTGCGACAGCGAGGTAGGCCTCTTCCCCTTCCCCTTTTCTTTTCTTTGATTTTTTCTTTCTTCTTTTCTCGGATCTATCCGATTTAGGGTTGGGGATGGGGTTAGGATCGAGATTAGGGTTTGGTTAGGGTTAGGTTTCATTCACTGTTTATCTTCCCCGACGGGTTAGTGTATGGTTGAGTCACTGTTCTTCTTCCTCGACGGGTTAGGGTTTATTTCCCGATTAGGGTTAGGGTTTCAATCCAAAAACGGATCGAACCCTCTGTTCTTTACTCAGATTCGAACGGATCTAATCTGATAGGCTAGATCTATACCCAAACGAGGCTCTAATACCATTGTAGAAACTATTCTTATCACAAAGCCATAGATCTAGCCGGATACATCATGTAAATGTATAACATGTTCTAGTACATGAACTAGACAGAGATTTGAGAGAGAGGTAGTGCTAGGTTACCGACCATCGTAGGCTTTCGATCCGCTCGCGTCCGCCATGGAGTCGGTGAAGTCTGCGCAAGGGCAGCGACGGTCGATGAAGATGGTGACGGTGATGCGCGGTGGCGACCGACGGTGAAGACCGGTGACGGCACAGCTGGTGGCTTCCCGTCACTGGCTGCGCCCCTCTCTGATTGGGTTAGGGTTTGTCGGTGGAGAACTGTAGCTCAAGCAAATCTCGTCACTTGAGCTGCCGGTCCTCACTTCTATTTATTGCGCAGTGTGACAGGGGCCCTCCAGCCATAGTGGGTTGGGCGCCCCCCGATCAGGGCGCGGATCAAAGGCTCAACTGAGTCGTTGGGCCCAATTTAAGATTAGAGATAAATCTAACACTTAGCATCATGGGTTCGCGTTAAACAACTGATTTCTGTGCTAACCTGATCGTCTTCGTCTCGGCGGGCATGATTAGCTCGCCAACTCCTCGAATGCACGCGGAGGGCAAGGCGAAATGGCCGACACGGCGGCCGAATTCCAGGTGGCTCAGTTGGGGGACACACGTTTCTTCGAATTTCTGGCGAGACAGCGCTCCTCTCCATCACTCCATCACACCACGTCACCACCGGCAGGCCCGAGGCAGTGCAGTGCATACACTGTAGCGCACACTGCAGCTTCATTGATCCAAGTATCCAAGGTGCTGTTTAGTTCCTCTCATTTTGCAAAAATTTTCAAGATTTTCCGTCACATCGAATCTTTAGACGCATGCATGAAGCATTAAATATAAATAAAAAATAAAACTAATTACATAGTTTAGACGAAATTCACGAGACGAATCTTTTAAGCCTAATTAGATTATGATTGGACACTAATTGACAAATAACAACGAAAATGCTACAGTACCATTTCTCCAAAAATTTCGCCAACTAAACAAGGCCCAAGTCCAAGCCTGATGTCTCTAGTGACTGGTAATCCCATCAGAGTGCCTAATAGTGGGTATGAGGGTATCGAATCGATTCCTTAAAGCTTTGATGCCAGGGTTTTTGCGTTTGGCGTTTCTGCCGGTGCTGGGCACGGAATCTTTTCACTGTTCCCATGGCTGCCGGGAATGCTGACCCGAACAGTGGTTTTCCGGCCTTCCTGCAACGTTTTCTGGAGCTATACTCCGCTCAAGCAGTAGGGCTTCCAGCCATAGCTTTCCATAAGCAGCAAGATGATACATGCATGGCCACGTCGGCGTTACTGCGCATGACATGATTTTATTCCGTCCGTCTCGCAGTGGCAGGAGCAGCAATCACATCACGCGAGTCATCTCAAGTAGGAATGAAGCGATGTGGGCGTGACATCCTTGTCATTCGCTCCCAGACCTGCAGACAAAGCACATCCTCAAGGATCGTGTCACGTCATGCTGTGATTCGCAGTCTGTGAGCGGTGAATGGTGGGTGAAAATGTGACAGGCAGAGTGAATTTTGGGCTCACGCAGTGTCCGAGTCGACATAACGGCAGTGGCAGCAGCGCCAGAAAAAGGTCAAACGGCAACAGGCACTGTATCAGAGAGGCTTTTCCTTTCTCGTGATAACCATAAAGGCCGAAGAAGCGAGACAGATCTCATTTTACAATGTCAGTGCAGAATAACAAATTCACCGCACATATAAAGACAATAGCCAAAGAAAATCTCTGCAGATTACCATCTCTCTCTAGAGACTGAAAAACCATACTTGATACTTCCATAGTCATAACTGAAAAAGAAGTAGAGAGAGAGAGAGCAGAAGCATATGAACTGTGAGGAGGATAAGCATTCATGCTTTTTTCATCTGACATTTGGACCAGAAACATCCCGCTTACAGAGTGTATTCGGGGTGCATGGTCCACGCAAAGGGAGGTTGCCATTTGCAAGCTGCAAAGCATCCTTAATACTACATTCATTTTTGTTCCTGTGCTCTGCAGCTTAACCAAAAATTTTCAGTCTGTGCATGGCAGCAAAATCACATGAACGCACCAAACACCCCTCATAAATTAGGCCCCGTTTAGATGCGGAAATTTTTGGCTTTTGGCTACTGTAGCACTTTCGTTTGTATTTGATAAAAATTGTCTAATTATGGACTGTTTAGGCTTAAAAGATTCATCTCGCCAATTACAGACAAACTGTGCAATTAGTTATTTTTTTTACCTACATTTAATGCTCCATGCATGTGCCGCAAGATTTAATGTGACAAGAAACCTTGAAAAATTTTGGATTTTTGGTGGAATCCTAAACAACAGGGCCTTATTCGTGGGACGCCAGCCCCACCTCCCTCCGTGATGCATGGTCTCTCTCTCTCTCTCTCTCTCTCTCTCTCTCCCCCCCCTTCTTCTGCCATGGCCCATCATCGTCCTTGGACATGGACCAGAGGCCCTCACGCCTCACTCATAGGCATAGCACGCTGGCAGCTGGTAGTACAAAAACAGGCGTCATTTTTCTTTGCCTCCCTCTCCACCTTGTTTGGCTCCCTTCTTCTCCCTCCCTCGTATGAGCTGAGCTGGGCAAGGTTGGGTTAACATGACTAGTTTTATGTAGAGCAAACATCACAGCGAGAGAGGAAAAAATATCTTCCCTGGCTCAGAGATTCCCCACAAGACCAGCAGAAAAAAAAACATTTTCAGTTGTTTCTCTTGGTACTGAGCAAACATCACAGCTTTTCTTTTTGCTATTTTTCTTCACATTTTCTAGACACCCCTTCCTTCAGTGTTCTACAAATAAATACTAGTAGATTCACCCAGCAGAAAAACAAAATTCTCATTTTGTTCTGGTCACTCAGTCCAATCTTCCAAAGCGATAGATTCATCCAGCAAGATCTTGGTTCTGTTCCTTCTGCCTTGTAGAAACGCGCCTTCAGTAGCAGCAGGCTTTCCATCTCTAGAAGCCCTTCTGCTGCCGCCAACTCTTCAAGCAAGTGAAGATTCAGCAGCAGGAAAAAGGCCAAGTCTCCGGCGATGGCGGCGGCGCTGGAGTGCTGGTCGGGGCGGCCGAGCACCGACGAGGAGATGGTGGAGCAGGTTCTCATGAAGCCCCACGGGCGTTCAGATGACTCCCTCCCGACCTGCGCCGACACTGCCTACGCCGGCGAGCCGACGTCGGCGCCCGCGCCCCCCAAGAAGTGGCAGCGGCTGGGCCGCAACTTTGCCGGCGCCATCGCCGCGTTCAAGAACACGCTGAGCCTGGATGGCGGCGGCCTCCCCCGCGACCCCTCACCGCGAGCCGAGAAGCCGCCACCGCTCCTCCTCCGTGGCCTCGCGCAGCTCTACTCCCGCGGCGCCGCCAATCAGCAGCTGCCAGAGAAGCTCGTCGCTGACCTCCGCCGCCACTTCGATGCTCTCCCCAACAGGTTAGTGTCCCAAAGTCGCCACCTTTTTGCGTTTTTTTCCCTTTAGTACCAGTGTACCACCCAATTCTGCAACAAAGCAAGTTGTGTGTTACCCAGCAAACTTTTTCCTCTTTCGGTGAAATCTTGCAACTCTATAGAGAGGTAAAACTTGCCACTGCCTCTATCAACGGCACAAAATTTGCTGCAATCTGGGATTAGTTTCGTATAAGCAACTAAGAGACGGATCTCTAACCTACTGTACATATCATTCACGCAGATAAAAAATTTGTGTAGTGAATTTTTGTTACTGTGTTTATGATTAAATCAAGTACATAATTCGATATCTAAGCTAAGGTGACAGTGCATTTCTCTCTGGATCTGCTGAATGGTCGCTGACAAGCAAAAATTTCGATTTTGCAGCTACGCACAGGCAGGATTTGACATGAAAGATGTCCTCTTGCATGCCCGCCTTGTAGAGCAGGCGACCGGTGAGGATCAGCCTGCAGTGAACATTGAGGAGGTTCATGGCAGAGGAAGTGGTGATGAAGGCGCTGTTTTCCAGCTAACATTTGCTTGCACAGCCCCGCTCTCATGGCAGTCAATGTCAGGGTCACTAGACAGCCCTTCGTTCTGTTGCAAGAAGATCCAGATCTTTGAGAAGAGAGGGTTGACACTTGGTGTTGTCATGCTACTTGTGCAAACTGGGAATGAGGCGCTCTTCAAGAACCGGGTTGAGTCTGCACTGAAATCGGTAGTAAAGAAGCAAAGAAAGAACAGTGGTGGCGTGAAGCTACCATTTGGGCTCTGCGGTTGTCAAGAAGAAGGATCGAGAAACTTTGATGAGGAGTCAATGTTTGATCCAGATGATGGTCAGGTACTTGACAATGAGCCGACACGCAGACCACAGCTTCCCACTCCCCTACCACAGTCATCAGTCTTCGTCTCAGTAGATGAATGGCAAACCATTCGCTCTGGTGGTGAGGAGCTCGGTCGCTGGATGCTGCGTTCTGAGGAGATTGAGTTCATTGATTGGGTTGGTGCGAATTCATTCCAGGGTGTCTATAGAGGAAAGAAGGTTTGGGTCAACAAATTGAGGGGCTGTGACATGGGAAGTGCTTACGACGTCGAGATCCGTCAGGACTTGCTGCAGTTGATGAGCTGTGGCCAGAGGAACATCCTCCAATTCCATGGCATTTGTTTCAATGAAAATCATGGCCTATGCATAGTGACGAGGATGATGGAAGGGGGATCAGTTCATGATATTCTTATGCAGAGAAACAAGAGGTTGTCCCTCCGAGACACGGTTAGGATCGCTCTTGATGTCGCTGACGCTCTGGCTTTCTTGAACAGCTATGGCATTGCATACCGTGATCTCAATGCTCGGAAGATCCTGCTGGATAGGCAAGGGAATGCTTGCCTTGGGGATATGGGCATTGTTACACCTTGTAGTAATGTTGGTGAGGTCACTGAGTATGAGACATCTGGGTACCGATGGCTGGCTCCAGAGGTTAGTTTTCTTGATTTGATTTACTGAAAATTCATGTTGTTGTCTATAAGTAGTCTTTCTGAAAGTAAATGATCAGTTGTAGAGGTTCTTGGTGAACGAAGTTGCTCTATTTTAAACTGCTAGTTTTCATCTGCTATTATGGAATGACCTATACAATATTCAATGCTATTATGAAGAGGTGTTGCTTTTCTTCTACAAGTTCATGTTTTCTTGTAGTAGATCAGGCAGTCAGTTACAAATTTTTTCTCCCTTCTTGTACAGTCACTAACAAAATAAAAAATGTTGGAAAAGACAATCATCTAGTTGACAATTATGCAAATAAGTTTTCTATTATCCCATTTTATACTGATCTGTCCTTGCTGAAAAGTTTAGTACCATGGGGTCTACAGATCATTGCTGGAGATCCTGAAACCGTCTCCGAGACCTGGATGAGCAACGTCTACAGCTACGGAATGGTGCTCTGGGAGATGATCACCGGAGAGGAGGCCTACTCCACCTACTCGCCAGTGCAAGCAGCTGTCGGAATCGCCGCCTGCGGGCTGAGGCCGGAGATCCCCAGAGATTGTCCTCCTTTCCTGAGGTCGCTGATGAACAGGTGCTGGGACAATTCCCCTCTGAAGCGCCCTCAGTTCTCAGAGATCATATCCATCCTACAAAGGCAGAACGTTAGATAGTTTTCTTTTTTTTCTCTTCCTTTTTTCCTTCTATATTACATGCTATATATCAGTTTGGTTTGGCTGTTTGCCTAATCATGCAGGAAACTGCATCTGAGAAAATATATAATATATATAATATGTGCAGAGGCTTGTTATATAATTGCTCACATCTCTTATCCCCTTGAAATGTCAGTCCATCTTGAATTAGTCCACAGAAGGTGACGTGAAAATGAAAGAGCGTGAGGATTTTAATTGCAGGATCTAGGGGGGATGAAGGACAGTGTCTTGCCACATCCTCTACAATAACCTGCATAGTGCTTGTTATTAAGAGCTAGTACCATGCACAGCAATGTTTGGACGCATGCACATTGTTGAGTACTAGCATATAGCAATGTTGGATCTACTGGGGGTGGGTCTTTGGGGCAGGTCAAGATCTGCTGAGATTCCCCCAGTCTGACCTGCTCAAGATTGCGATGTGGCGTGACGAAATATGGGTCAAAACTCAAAATTGAGGAGCCGCTCTCACCTCTCATGTCCACATCTGCTTCTACTCCATGTGTCTGCCTGCCTGTGATCACGCCATGTGCAAGTTCCATGGTCATGGCGGCCTCCCTATCAATTGGCGTCTCGTTTTCTTGGAGCAGTGTCCACCTACGACTTTGTCAAGACTTGATGCCGCATCCTGGTAGCTTCTCTTTCTCTCTGATTCCATTTGCGCCGTGCCCTCCATTTGGGGATATACCCAATCCTTGAACAACGTGTGCCGGTTGCCAGAAAACAGTGGTGAATGATTGTGTCACCCCCACTTATTTCGTCTACCGCCGTGCATGGTGCACCCAAGCAGCTGAATGCAGCGGGTAGATCTGTCTCCACACTTGGCCACTTGGGTAGAGCCGTAAAGCAGGCACAGTGACTCATGAGGCGAAAGCCTTCCGCCATCCACCGGGCGAAGGATCACAAATCACACTGTGAACAGGAAGAGCAGAGCAACAAGACAGGTCCATCTTGAGCTGGGGAGCGGTCTCTGTTTTCGTGGTGCACCATGCACGACTTTACAGTATGATGATGAGAGTTCACTTTCGTGCGAAACCCTTACCACTCGTACGAAGTTACCGCATCCAAAACTCCAGCAGATCCCAATGTTGAACCAACATGCAGCCTGTTCGTTTGGTCGTATTTAGCGTATAAGTCATGGCTTATCAGTCAACGAACAGTATTTTTCTCTTACACCAAACCAGCCAACAGTACTTTCAGCCATAGCTTATAAGCCAAACAAGCCCAAACGAACCTTCAGGGATGCCTAACAAGTGATACAAGACGACCTCGTGAAGGACCATGGCAAGCACCAGCCATACCTTCGAATCATAAATTCTCACGCAGCTCTGCATCATATATTCTCACGCAGCTCTCGGCTCTCGCTGAAACGCATTGACGGCTTTGACGCTTTCTCCCCTCGGAGCCCATGCCTGCGACCGTCCGCTGGCAGCAGCAAGCCTGCAACTACTAGTACAGAACGGCAGGTCGCTGCTGCGTCTCACCCTCTGTGAACTGACAGAGAAGGCTTCTGTACTCTGTACGGTTTCAGATCTGAGACGATGTGATGTACTACTACTCCCTCCGTCCAAAAACAGCGCAATTCTGGCTTCGGAGAAGTCAAACAGTTTTAAATACGACCAAATTTATTTATATATATATATTTATTTATTTATTTATGATACCAAATAAGCATTATTAGATTACCTATAAAACATATATTTTCATAGTAAATCTAATTTGAGACAAATATTGATACTCTTTCTATAAACTTGATCAAACTTAGAAAAGTTTGACTTGTTGAAACCTGGAATTGCATTACTTTTGGGATGGAGGAAGTACATTGTAGTGGTATAGCCTTGTGACAGAAACAACGTCCAGGGCTGGTGATCAGATTAGCAGGTTAACACACTCGGGGCAGAAATAACAGCAAGTCCGCCAAATGTAATTTGTGAACAAAAAAGTCAAAACATCATCATCACCATTTTAGAGCATATGGCTGCGTCAATTCAAGTTTGAAAAATATTCAGGGGGACAAATGGGGTGAATAGCTCCAGGGTATGCTATTCATTCACCAGTAAAAATTCCATGAGGACAACAAACATGGGAGATCATGAACTCTGGTTTTTAGGCCTTTTTTTTTTCCTTATTTGTGAAGACCACTGGAAGTAAAACTCTCAAGATCTACTCGGAATTGGGGCAGGCTTCCTCAAAAGCTTGCTGCTCCTTACGGCAGAAGTCGAATTCGTTGGTGTAGTAATACATGCAGCCAGCATACTCATCCATTTCCTTAGGACACTTTTGGTGAAGTTCTTTCAACCTGGGAGTGGAAACATTACTTGTCAAAGATGGCATGGGAAGGACAGAAGTGATATAGACTTAATGGAAACCACATTGCTGAGGCAAACAACGCTTAACAAGAAAAACAGGGTCCTACAAACTAAAAAAAAACTGAGTATATGAAATGTGACTTCGGCACTACTACTCGGGGAGGAGGAAGATATTAGTTTGAAAGGTCAAGTAGTGCCTAGGAAGGATACCTTTCGATATTTAGGATCAATGCTACAGAGAGACGGGGATATTGATGAAGATGTTAGCCATAGAATCAATGCAGGGTGGATGAAGTGGCGCCAAGCATATGGTGTCCTATGTGACAAAAGGGTACCACAGAAGCTAAAAGGCAAGCTTTATAGGACGACGATTAGACCCACTATGTTGTATTGTGCAGAATGTTGGCCTACGAAAAGACGACATGTTCAACAGATAAGTGTTGCGGAAATGCGTATGTTGCGTTGGATTTGAGGTCATACAAGAAGGGATCAAGTTCGGAACGATGATATATGTGATAGATTAGGAGTAGCACTAATTGAAGAAAAGCTTGTCCAACACCGGTTGAGATGGTTTGGACATGTCCAACGGAGACCTCCAGAGGCACCGGTGCGTAGTGGAATCCTAAGCCAGGATAGTAATGTGAAGAGAGGCAGAGGAAGACCGAAGTTGACTTGGGTAGAGACAATAAAAGGAGACTTGAAAGGATGGAATAAACCCAAAGACTTAGCCTTAGATAAGAGTGCTTGGAAAACAGCTATTCACGTGCCTGAACCTTGATTGCTTTTGCTGGGTTTCAACTCTAGCCTACCCCAACTTGTTTGGGACTTAAAGGCTTTGTTGTTGTTGTTGTTGTACAAACTATAAAATACATGTAGCGTAAAAAAAACGCTAAGAAAGAAGCATACAGTCACACATGCTATTCAACTAAAAAAACAGCTACAACATTGGGTGGTAGTCTGCACTTCATTTCAGAATTGGAAGGGATAATAGGATGCACAGCCCCTGAATGGATCCCCCTCCCAGAAAATAACCAAAAGAAAATGAAATTCCTAGTTGGTTTTGGGATAAAAAGATAGGTCTGTATGTCATCAATTACTCCCTCCATTGTAAAATGTATGTTGGTTTAGTTTTGTTCTAAGTAAAACTTCTTTAACTTTGACCAGGTTTATAGAAAAATATATTACATCTATAATACCAAATAAATACATTATCAAGACACATTTCAAGGTGGGGTTAATGAAACTAGTTTTATGTTGTAGATATTTGTGCATTTTTCTATAAACTTAGTCAAAGTTAGAGAAGTTAGACTTAGGACAAAACTAAAACAACCTACATTTTGTAACGCATCGAGTACCAAACAAGAAATAATAAAAACACATACTGACATGTGGCCCAGGATCCACATGTCAGCCTCAACAGGTGTCGTATTGTAGAGCATGCACTTTTTTGTGCATATTCTCCAGCTTTTAAGAATGAAAGATGCCCTATGCAACTCAAAGCTCCAGAATTGCGGATCTGGTAGATGTCAGTAATATGTCAACACTGATAATGTACTTTGCTTTTTCTTACTTTATGTCATGTGTAACCTATATACATTAACTCCTCAGCCTCAATGCTCAAGGAGGAAAAAATGACACAAAGCACAATGACATCACCAATTCAACCACATCAGGCTTCTAGTCGACAAATTGGTGAACTATAAGGGGTTCATTTTGACAGGTGCCAAACAGAGTAAGATATCAAGCCAGGTTGACGTCACCAGTTCTTTTCGTTAAAAAAAATTCATGTGAATATGTGCTGATGCTGAATGAATTCGCCAAACCCTTTTCTCATTTCATTTCCTCTCACTAAAATGTACTGTATAAAAGAAAGTATGAAGTTGGGCAAGACACCGACAGTTCCTCCATCGCAATTCATGCTACCCTACTGGATAATAGTGAGAAACATGTCCTAAAATCCCAGGAGATGTAATGCAAGTTAGAACTGGTGTTAAAGCAGTGTTGTCACCATCTTATCAATTTAAACTCAGTACCATAAACTAGTACATCCCTGAAGGTGGATACTTGTTGACTTCGGTGCATATTTGCTTTCCTCAATCACTTGTTGACATTATATTTAAATTCACTTGATTAATTTGTGGATTGCCACATTGTACTCATGGTGACTTGAGATTCTCTGGGCTCTGGCCGCGGAAGAACATTCTAATCACAGAATAAGTATCTATGGTGGATAAAAATTTAACAAATGCAGCTCAGATCAAGTAGGCAGAAATGTAATCTTAGCTGCAAACAGCAAGTGTTATCACGCTAAATAGTTCAATTTAGCTTACTTGAGAGCAATGTGGAAAGCAATTACATGGAAGATCTACAAAGTAGGGAAGTTCTTAGCCTTCTACTGGAAGATATGGTGCTGTGACACAACTAGGGCTTCCGGCAATTGGTTCTAGCTAGCCAAGCTTCCAGTTTGGGACAGTCACATCAAATCAACCAATGTAAGATGATATGGTAGGTAGCAGTTATGTATTTTAGCTGTAACGACCAAGTATAAAGTTAAGCATTGTACAGTCGCTTATTAGCTATAATTTTATCATCTTGGCAATGTTTGCTATGGGCTTCACCCATCAGAGTCCCCCCCCCCCCCCCCCTGAAATCTATTTGATTATGGTCAATAAATTGATGGCTGGAAAAATGAGAAAGGAAAAACTACAAACAATATGGTTCATGCAAACTTACTGTTGAAAATGAGCATACCAGAAGAAAAAGATCAACCTATGAGAGAACAGTCAGATATATATAACAACACAAATTTCAAGTAACAGAAATGCTGCTAAGTTAAAAACTAAATACCAGGTTTTGTGTGACTGTAGCCTTCCTATTGCAGAACCTAAGGGGAACTAACTAAGGATATCACAGTATTTATTGGCTGCAACTGCAAAGGAGGGCTGTTGTTTGGATGAAACCGACCTAAACAATCAAGGTACGAAACCCTTTGCTCATTTTGATGGATGACCCTAAAGCCAAATAAGCTGTCTAACAATGAACATCACCAGTTTAAAGTGCTCTAGCTAGTCGGTCCAGCCTCTGGCGGAGGCTAAAGGCCTCAGTAGCATCTGGCCATAGGGACATAGCTTGACATGTACAAGTTGCGATCGTTTTATTTTGTTGGTTCATTAGCTACAACCATGTACTAGAACCTACCCTTATGGGCATGCTTGAGTTTTTTTAGATTCCTTCTCTTCTTCTTAATATAATGACCCTCAGCTCTCATGCGTGTTGAAGAAAAAACTGGTGCAGCCTTGCAATGCAATGAGAAATCTCTAATATTGTATTATATATGAACATAATTCATAATTTTCTATCTTCGTTGAAGTTATCAAATCATGTCTCTGCATAGCATTTGCATATCCACTCAGCTGCTGATTAACCTGATAAGGGATGACCAAAGAGTACGCTCTACTGATAAGGGATAACCAAAAGAGTACACACTAGTTACCACATAACCAATGCCAGGTAGCTGTTCAACTGCATCATCAGTGACCTTACAAATCGCTTCGCTAACGTATCGAACCCTAAGGAACAGAATGACGGAAGCAAGTCCAATCAAGCGGCAGGGGATCGGACGGCGCAGGCAGGGAGGATAGGGGGAGAACGTGGCAGACGAACTCACAGGCTAAGGACGCAGCGTGTGACCTGGCGGCCCTTCTCGAGGCACTTCTCGGGGTTAGGGTCCTTCTTCTTGCAGTTGAGGAAGGCGACGTTCTCCGGGCGGCACCGGACCGCGATGTGCTTCGACGCCGCCATCAGCACCGACGACGTCGGGATCGGCTCCCCCGAGGCATCTACGGGCGTGCTGCTCGCCGACATCGCTGCGGGCGCGGTGGTTTCCGCGGGCTCCTGTGGCCTTGGAGATCTGGGGGAGGGAGTGGGCGAAGCGAGACGGCCACACCCAGACGGGAAGGGAGGAGGAGACGGAGGGAGGAAGGTGGGGACAGGTGGCCAGTGGCCTGGTGGGGAGCCGGAGGAGAGGCTTTGCCACTCTCTGTGGTTCCTGCCTTCGTGGGCTTTACCTGGGCTCATTTTTAAGGTTTTAGAGCAACCCTAGCAGGCCTCTAAAACCCAAATTTGAAAGCTCTGACTCCAGAGAAGTCCCTGCTCAAACCCGCTCGGTCTAATTTGGAAATAGGGTCCACTAAAAAGAAAGGAAATAGGGGAGACAAACACAACGATGAGAAGCTCCACATGAAAAACTAAGTGGTTAGTTAAAATGACACACCCATTGATTGCTTATCTCTACTGTCTCTCAAAAAAAAAAGTCCTCCGTTGATAGACTACAGTCATTGTGCACCAACGAAATTGTACCCAGAATTACCGTATCATTAAAATATATGGCTCATAATCCTTTCTCACATGCTTCAAGTTGATCCGATGACCAACGTTATTTGGATCTCCCCCACCCAGGCTTCAACGCACGCCTCACACATCCCGCAGTCTACGATAAAATGGAAACCAATGGAAGTCAATCAAGGCAAATATGGAAGTCAGTCAAGACAAATAGGAAGGAGGGATCCGTGACTCCAATCAAGGTAATTTCCAGCGCATCCCGCAGTCTACGGTAAAATAGAAATCAATAGAAGTCAATCAAGGCAAATATGGAAGCCAGTCAAGGCAAATAGGAAGGAGGGATCCGTGACTCCGATCAAGGCAATTTTCAGAATTGTCATTATAATGAAAAACCCCACGCCGAGCCCGGCCCCATCTAACGCGCCCCTTCTAAAACTTTCCGTGCCATTCTGGTATTGCGTCAATAAGGAATGGCGACAGACCTACCAACATACCCACTCGCATGTTTTCGTCAAGAACATGTGGGACCTGATTTGGTGACCCCACGCGTCAGTAGGAGCAGTGGAGCGTTTGCAGCGTGGTTAAACCTGGAAAGGTCTACCCCTTTCTTCTCATAAAATACCAACGGCGGACAAGAAAGCAAAATGAGTCTCTTACAGTCTAGGCCCACAGAGAGGAGCTCCATGAAGAGGTTTAGCACATTTGGTTTTACCTATTTTAAAAAAAATAGAAGAAATATCCGGTTTCATCCTCCAAAGAGAGGAGTTAGACCACTGTGTTACAAAAGTAACACACTACACGTCTCGACCGAGTTTACAAAATAAACGAACCAACTTGACACGTGATTATGAAAATAAAAGGCCATTATGAAATAGAACACGCAAGCTAGAGACAATTAGTTTTGTTCTAATTTTTAGATATATAGCTTTTGCTATGCACCTAAATATATATTATGTCTATATACATAGTAAAAACTACTTCCTTCATTCCAAATTATAAGTCGCTTTGAATTTTTTGTACATCTAATTTGTTATGCATTTAGATATAATAATATGTCTAGATACATAGCAAAATGGATGAACTAAAAAAGTCAAAGCGACTTATAATTTGGAATGGAGGGAGTATGTATCTAGAAAAGCTGGAACGACTTACAATTTAAAACAGATGGAGTACTTAAAACTTATTTGATAAATCAGTTGATTATGCCAAGAAGAAATGGTTTTTTTTTCTTTTGTCCAATAATTTTCATTAGTTAGCTTTCTAATACCCGAAAATCATCTAAAGAAAGAAAAACATGATAGGAGAGGGAGAAACCAAGGAACAACCAGATAAATATCCATCGCGGTTGCGCACATATATTTACGACTATATCTACTATTTAATTTTAAAAAAGATCAAATATAATTTTTTCTTTCATTTATCAAAAGTGAATTATAGAGTTACTTTAAGAAGTTATATCTACTTTAAGAAGCTTGGTATGACATCTTTGATTATTTGGAATGAAGTTTGCATGAAGTGGCCATGAAGATCTCCAAGACATGTTTAAGGACTTAGGCAGATTGTAAATTATAAGGTTAATGTGAGAAATAACTTTATTATGCCTTGTTACGTGTAAGTGTTTCTCGGATTGTATATACATGGTCATATACAATTGTGTGAAAGTTGAACTCTGGAAACAAAAATCGTTGTTTGGTTGTTTCCATGTACATCCCTGAAATAAAATCGTAGCATTAGCACGGGCACTATACTAGTCCTATAGAAGTCAGGATTCCAAAGAGATGGAGTTTCCAAACTGACCTTAAAATAAAGAGGTCATGAAATCACCCCCCCCCCTATCGCAAGGGCCTTCCTCTTGATCGATTAAGCCATTTCCACCCACTCCCACTCGATCTGTCTTCCTGCTAAGCCTTTCCCCGCCCATGCGCCTCCTCATCAATCACCTTCTCACCAAGCATCTCCCGTATGACGATGAAAGATGGGAGAAAAGGAAAAATAAAACACATGCCGCTAATAGAAGGGCCCGACTTTTCATAAAAAGAGGGAATTTTGCTGGAGTTGGAGCAAAAAATTAAGCATGAGAAAATAATATATTTAGAGGTCATTAAGCATCTCTATAAGCCTTTAGAAATTAGATTTAGCTCAAAAAATCTATTTTTAAAGAAAACATTAAAATCAATGTCTAAACGTATTTTAAAACTTTCCACAATAAAAATATAAGACGCAACACACTATGGCTTGGATTTCTATTTAGATGAACACTGTGCAAGTAGAAGAACATGATGGCTTGGATTTCCATTTAGAAATTCCTGGTCTATTTTAGTTAGAATCTTTTCCTCTCCATCTTTAATTATCAACACACTATGTCAGTAGATGTTGGGTTCATAAACCCGGGGTCCCTAATAGGCATGCTTCCTAGCAAAAAGCTAGGCCCAGCAGATGACGTTGCGGACAACGTGCAACTCTTAGGCCGGCCTAAATACCTAACGATAGGCCGGAAGAGTGATCCAGTCTCCGACCGGAAGGCCTGGCCAAAGGAGGGGCGACGCTCGCTTCCGACTCTAACCCACCTCTCCGATCGGAAGGCCTAGCCAAGAAGGGGCGACGCTCGTTTCCGACTCTGACCCGCGTCTCCGACCGGGAACACACCAAACCTCTGCCTGTGGCTCTTCTCCTACAGGCGCGGTCGGAGCCGACTAGGAATGATCGAATGGGGACGCCCGCTCGGTGAGGACCCGAGAAATTAGGCGGAGCAGATAAGGTAAGGCGCACAAGTCAACCACAATACCGAGGACCGTACCCTGGACACCTGTAGGATAGTACTATCAGGCCATGTCAGAAGGGGACTTTGTAACCCTCCAGATATGTTAGGACACAAATAGTATTGTGGGCGCCGACATTTGTCCTATAGTATGGTAGGCGCTGACATTTATCGTACCAGAAGAACACGATGGAACCAACCACATGTATCAGGACGTCAACAGTATTGTAGGCGCCAACAAACTGTCTCGTACCCGACGACGTGGGCAACAAGACTAGGTAGCACACACAATCACTCTCTCTCTCTTGTAAGGCCATCCCTTTCGCCTATAAAAGGGAATGTGCTCTCTCCTAAAACGACAGAGGATCGATTCAGACGATCGATCATAGACAACAGACGTATCATTCCGACTCACTCTCTGTTAGCTTTAGGCATTCTAAAGCTACACAGAGCACACGTTCGAATACTTAGTACATGTAGGAGCTCCCGTCACTCTCGGCCCTTCAGTCCAGGGTCTGACCGGACCTCTTACACCCCCCATCTTACTATGACTCGTTTGTAACCTCACTACAACCTTCGAGCACCTAGGCTCAGGAATAAAGTCACCGACTGACTCAAACTGGACGTAGGGCACGTTTCCTGAACTAGTATAAACCCTATGTCATTGAGTGCTAGGCCACATCCGATCACAACGTACGGCAAAACTATAAATATTTACTAGTTGGTCACTTTTCGCACCGATTAAAGCTCTAGTTTGGTTTTGGTAAATTGATAAAATCCTAAGTGCTAACCTAGTTTATCAAGTGATCATGACATAGGTAGCACATTCCAAGTGGTGAAGCAAATGAAGATCATGACATGATGATGGTGATGCCATGGTGATGATCAAGTGCTTGGACTTGAAAAGAAGAAAGAGAAAAACAAAAGGCTCAAGGCAAAGGTATAAATGGTACGAGCTATTTTGTTTTGGTGATCAAGACACTTAGAGAGTGTGATCATATTTAGGTTTGATAGCCGTACTATTAAGAGGAGTGAAACTCATATCGAAATGCGGTTATCAAAGTGCCACTAGATGCTCTAACTCATTGCATATGCATTTAGGATCTAGTGGAGTGCTAACACCCTTAAAAATGTTTGTGAAATATATGCTAACACATGTGCACAAGGTGATACACTTGGTGGTTGGCACATTTGAGCAAGGATTAGAAACTTCACCGGTGCCCTAAACTCAGGTGAACGTGGTCACTGTAAGTGATCGGACGCTGGTCTCTGAAGGATCGGCGCGTCTGGTCAGTAGCAGCAGAAAAAGCGCAGTGTCGGTCATCGACCGGATGCTAGCGCTAAAACGATCAGACGCTGGCTGGCTGCGTCTGATCACACTGACATGGTCCCACATAGAGGAGTCGCCGAGTGACCGGACACTAGGTGTGTCCAGTCGAGCATGACCGGACGCGTCCGGTCGTGAAAAGTCGTCTCTGGATGCTTACTGGAAACGACCAGACACTAGGGTTCAGCGTTCGGTCACTTTGAGCTGTAGCGTCCGGTCATCATATGACCGTTGAGATCAGGCGTTTAGTAATTGAAGAGAGGGACACGTGGCACGCATCACGTGACTGGACGCTGAGGTCCAACGTCCGGTCACCCCGTTTTGTGCCCAGTGAAGGGGTACAACGGCTCTATTTCTTGGGGACTTCTATTTAAGCCCCATGGCCGGCTCAAGCTCACTCTCTTAGCCATTTGCATTGACATAGCAACCTTGTGAGCTTAGCCAAAGCCCTCCCACTCATTTCCATCATTGATTCATCATCTTTGTGAGATTGGGAGAGAATCCAAGTGCATTACTTGAGTGTCTGCATCTAGAGGCACTTGGTGTTCGTGTTTCGCTACGGGATTCACTTGTTACTCTTGGTGATTGCCGCCACCTAGATGGCTTGGAGCAGCGAGGATCGTTGAGCGGAGGATGGTGATTGTCTCTGGCTCCGATCGCGGTGATTGTGAGGGGTTCTTGAGCTTTCCCCGGCGGAGAGCCAAAAGGTACTCTAGTGGATTGCTCGTGGCTTATGTGATCCTCATCTTGTGTTGGTTGTGCAGCACCCTATTGAGGGTTTGGCGTGTGATGCCAATTAGCACATGAACCTCCAAGTGAGTGAATCGCCACAACGAGGACTAGCTTGTCGGCAAGCAAGTGAACCTCGGTAAAAAATCATTGTGTCATCATTTGATTTCGAGGTGATTGGTCTTCATTGGTATTCATTCTTGTGATTGTTTGGCTCCTTCCTCGACATGGTGGTATAACCTTCTTGCTCACTCTCTTTACTTTACCGCAAATTAGTTGTCAAGCTCTTTAGTGTAGCTAGTTGTGAGAGCTTGTTAGTTTGGTTAGTGTGGCTCTTTAGTTAGCCTTTGAGAGCACACTAACTTAGTGTAGTGTCATAGCTATTGTGTGGATAGAAACTATGTAAACTAGAATTGTGGTAGGTGGCTTGCTTTTTAGTAGGCTAGCGCAACACTTGCTTCGCCTTATAATTGTCTAACTGGTTTGTTAAGTGTTGTTATAGAAATTTTTAATAGGCTATTCACCCCCTCTAGCTATTAGGACCTTTCAAGTGGTATCAGAGCCAAGGTCACCGTGATTTGAGGCTTAACAACCTTCGGTGTAAAAATAGCTCAAATCAACAACACCAAGAAGCCACCCCAATTTGATGGCATAAATTATCCGTATTGGAAATCAAAGATGACCACACACATCAAGTCAATCAATAGAAAAGTGTAGAAGGTGGTAGAAACCAAAATTGAGATTGGTGATCTGGAGAATCCCACCATGGCCGAAGAAGTGCTTCTCTAAAATAATGACATTGCTCTAAGTACCATTCATGATGCAATTGATGAGAGAACATTTGAGCAAATCAAGAATATTGAGATGCCTCATGAGGCTTGGAAGAAGTTGGAAGAATCATTTGAGGGCACTCAAGTCGTGAAGGGTGCAAAGGCATACATTCTCAAAGAGAAGTTTGCAAGCTTCAAGATGAAGGAGGATGAGAGTGTGCCGGAGATGTTTCATAGGCTTCAAGTGCTTGTCAATGATCTCAAAGCACTTAGAGAAGAGGTAAAGGACAAGGACTTCTCCCACAAGTTCTTGAGATGTTTGCCTTCAAGATTTGGCACATTGGTCACTATTCTAGTGAGGAGCGGTTTGGACACCATGACACCAAACCAAGTGTTGGGAGATATAATGACCGATGATACATATAGAGATTATGATGAGAAGGAAGAAAAGAAGGAGAAGAAAGATGAGAAGAAGGATGAGAAGAAGAAGAGCATGGCATTCAAGGCCACATCATCCAAGGGCAAGGCAAAGCAAGATACATTAAGTGAAGATGATGGCTCATGGGATGATGATGACGATGATGAGAAGATGGCTCTCTTTGTCAAGAAATTTGGCAAGTTCATGATGAAGAAAGGGTACCGTGCTAGAAGAAAGAAATCTTCATCCAAGAACAAGGAAGAGTCAAGAAGGTGCTTCAAATGTGAAAGCAAAGATCATCTTGTTGCTCAATGCCCATACAATAGCGACAATGATGATGACAACAAGAAGAACAAGAAGAAGGACAAGAAGGAAAAGAAAGAGAAGAAGGACAAGATGACCTTCAAGAAGAAGAAGGATGGTTCATATGTGGTCACTTGGGATAGTGATGCTTCCTCAAGTGATGACGATGATAGTGATGATGACAAGACCACCAAGAAGAAGGCACTTGCAAGCATTACTATCAATGAAAAGCCTTCTCTCTTCGATACTCCATCATGCTTCATGGCTAAGGCCACTAAGGTACAAAATTGTGATGATGGAAGTAATGATGAACATGATAATGAAAATGATAGTGATAGTGATGATGATGAACCTACTAAAGATGAATTATTTAATATGCTAGAAGATGCTAAAGAACACTTTGACATTGAGAGAAGAGAATGCAAGAGCTTGAATAAGGAGGTAAAAACCCTTAAGCAAGCCCTTGATGAGCTCAAAGCAACTCATGAGAGGCTAGAAGAAGCCCATGAGAAGCTTGGCAAGGCTCACAAAAAGCTTGAAAAGGCTCATTCCTCTTTGCTTGATGAACAAAATAAAAAGAAGCATGTTGAAACTTGCAATGTAGGCTTGACTTGTGATATAATTGATGAATCATTATCTATGCCTGTCATTGTTGCTCTCACTAACCCTTCTTGTAGTACTTCCATTTCCACCTCATCTAGTAGTGATGGTCTCACTTGTGATGCCTCACTAATGGTTGAGAATGAGAACCTCAAGAAGGAGGTCAACAAGCTCACTCACACCTTGGCTAAGGCCTATGGTGGTGAGGATCGCTTGCTTATGTGCTTGGGAAGCCAAAGAGCTTCTCTCTACAAAGAGGGATTGGGCTATACCCCCAAGAAAGGCAAGGCGGCCTTTGCTCCTCACAAGACTAGTTTTGTGAAGAACAATGGTCGGTTTTGCACTAGTTGCAAGTAAGTTGGTCATAAAGAGCATGAATGCAAAAATAAGAGAAAAAATGCTAATGTATCCTCCATTAAGCTTGATTCTTTTTATATGCTTACTAAGGATACAAATTGTGTGAAGGCTAAGTTCATTGGTAAACCATGGATGGGCTCAAAGAAGAAAGCCATTTGGATACCAAAGAGCTTAGTAACTAACCTTCAAGGACCCAAGCAAGTTTGGGTACCTAAAAAGAATTGATCTTCTTTTGTAGGTTAATTATAAAGCTAGAGGAAGGCATTGGGTTCTTGATAGTGGGTGCACATAACCAGAGATGCAAGAATGTTCAACTCAATCAACACCAATGGCAATAATGGTTATGATAGTACCACATTTGGTGACAATGGCAAAGGCAAGGTCAAAGGACTTGGTAAGATTGCAATATCCAATGACATGAGCATATCCAATGTGTTGCTAGTAGAAAGCTTGAACTTTAATTTGCTATCCGTGGCTCAATTGTGTGATCTTGGATTCAAATGCATATTTAGGGTAGATGATGTAGAGATCATAAGCGTAGATGGCTCTAATTTGATATTCAAAGGCTTTAGATATGAGAATCTATACTTGGTTGATTTCAATGCTAGTGAAGCTAAATTATCTACATGCTTGTTCACTAAGTCTAGCATGGGTTGGTTATGGCATAGAAGGCTTGGTCATGTTGGAATGAAACAATTAAATAGATTGGTTAAGCATGACTTAGTTAAAGGCTTGAAAGATGCTGTGTTTGAAAAGGATAAGCTTTGTAGCTCTTGTCAAGCCGGCAAACAAGTTGGAAACACCCATCCTAAGAAAAGCATGATGAGCACTAGCAAAGCATTTGAGTTATTACACATGGATTTGTTTGGGCCAACATAATACACTAGCATTGGTGGTAACAAATATGGCTTTGTGATAGTGAATGACTACACTAGATACATATGGGTATTCTTTCTAGTGGACAAAAGTGATGTATTTGCAATATTCAAATCATTTATCAAAGACATTCACAATGAGTTTGAAACAACCATTAAGAGAGTTAGAAGTGACAATGGTAGTGAGTTCAAGAACACTAGAATTGATGAGCTATGTGATGAATTTGGAATTAGACATCAATTCTTGGCCAAGTACACACCTCAATCAAATGGACTTGTTGAGAGGAAGAATAGAACACTCATTGATATGGCAAGGTCTATGCTTAGTGAGTACAATGTGAGTTAATCCTTTTGGGCCAAAGCTATCAACATGGCTTGCTATTGTAGCAACTACCTCTATTGTCACCCATTGAAAGAGAAGACACCATATGACCTCTTGAATGGTAGAAAGCCCAACATTGCATATTTTCGGGTCTTTGGTTGCAAATGCTATATCTTGAAGAAAGGCACTAGATTGGGCAAGTTTGACAAGAAATATGATGAAGGATTCTTACTTGGTTATTCCACTACAAGCAAAGCATATAGAGTTTGGAATTTAGATAGTGGTACTCTTGAGAAAGTTCATGATGTTGAATTTGATGAAACCAAGGGTTCACAAGTAGAGAATGAGAACTTGGAAGATGTTAGAGGCATTCAACTTTCAAATGCCATGAAGAACATGGATGCTGGTGAATTGAGGCCTAGGCAAGTGAATGATGATGAAGATGATCAAGTGCAAGTGCTCTCTAACTCAAATGTGCAAGATGATACAAATCAAGTTAGTATAAGTGGCTCTCATGATAATGAACAAGATCAAGTGGCTAGTACATCATCTCAACCCAATGATCAAGCAAGTGCAAGCAATCAAGTTCCAATCCTCCAACCAACCAATGTTGCAAGGGATCATGCATTGGACACTATCATTAGTGATATTTCAAGAGGTGTGCAAACTAGATCAAGATTGACTTCATTTTGTGAACACTTCTCATTTGTGTCATCTATTGAATCAAAGAATATAGATGAAGCATTAAAGGATGTTGATTAGGTGAATGCTATGCATGAAAAATTGAATAATTTCATAAAAAATCAAGTATGGGAATTGGTAGAAAGACCAAAGGGACACAATGTGATTAGAACCAAATGGGTCTTTAGAAACAAGCAAGATCAAGATGGGATAGTAGTAAGGAACAAAGCAAGATTGGTAGCACAAGGCTATACACAAGTTGAAGGTCTTGACTTTAGAGAAACATATGCCCCAGTTGCTAGATTAAAAGCAATTAGAATCTTACTAGCCTATGCTTGTGCCCACAACATCAAGCTCTATCAAATGGATGTTAAGAGTGCATTTCTCAATGGCTACATCAATAAAGAAGTATATGTTGAGCAACCTCCTAGTTCTGAAGATGACAAGAAGCTCAACCATATGTACAAGTTGAAGATAGCATTGTATGGCTTGAAGCAAGCACCTAGAGCATGGTATGAGAGATTGAGGGACTTTCTACTCTCTAAAGGGTTCATGATGGGCAAGGTTGACACCACTCTTTTCATCAAGAAGATTGGAAAAGATTTATTTGTGTTGCAAATTTATGTAGATGACATCATATTTAGATCAACCAATCAAGATTTTTGTGATGAGTTTAGAAAGATGATGGCTAATGAGTTTGAGATGTCCATGATTGGAGAGTTAAGTTACTTCCTTGGTCTTCAAATCAAGCAATTGAAGAATAGTACATTTGTAAGTCAAGGCAAGTATATCAAGGACATGATCAAGAAGTTTGGCATGAGTAATAGCAAGACCATTAGCACACCAATGGGAACCAATGGCAACTTGGATAGTGATGCAAGTGGAAATATGGTGGATCAAAAAATATATCGATCTATGATTGGAAGCCTACTCTATGTGACAGCATCAAGGCCGGATGTCACATTTAGTGTATGCATGTGTGCAAGATTTCAAGCCTCACCAAGAGAAAGTCATTTGAAGGCTACAAAGAGAATATTGAGGTACTTGAAGCATACATAAAATGTTGGTTTGTGGTATCCCAAAGGAGCAAAGTTTGAGTTAGTTGGTTACTCTGACTCGGATTATGAAGGATGCAAGGTTGAAAGAAAGAGCACCTCGGGCACATGTCAATTGTTGGGAAGATAACTTGTTTCATGGTCATCAAAGAAGCAAAATAGTGTTGCATTATCAACCGCCGAAGCCAAATACATATCTACCGGTAGTTGTTGTGCACAAGTACTTTGGATGAAGGCCACTTTGAGTGACTTTGGAATCAAGTTCAAGAAAGTGCCATTGCTATGTGACAATGAGAGTGCAATCAAGTTGACCAACAATCCGATTCAACATGCAAGAACAAAACACATTGATGTTCGCCATCATTTTATAAGAGATCACCAACAAAAAGGGGACATTTGCATTGAGAGTGTTGGCACGAAAGATCAACTTGTCGATATATTCACTAAGCCATTAGATGAGAAAAGGTTTTGCAAGCTAAGGAATGAGTTGAACATATTGGATTTCTCGAATATGTGTTGATGCACCCCCCACTTATATGACATGCCTCTCCTTCGAACAATCCAAGGTAAAAGTTGATTGGCATGGCATACATACTTACTGAGGACATGTTTAGTGCATCTAGACATCTTTCATATTTAATAGGCTCATTAATGAAAATCAAATAAATTTGATGATTATATGGTACCACTATTGCTTCTATACTTATTTTGATCTAGTGGTAACATATGACATGTTTGTGGGCTTGTAAACCTAGTGTTTGATCTAGAAAATGAGCTCTAAGTGTTTAACTCAACATGGTACAAGATAACCCTTATTTGGAGGTGTGGAGAAGCTTGTCCTTGGATCAAACCGAGTTAAATATCTTTGGCAAATGATCTAGATTGAACCAAATTTGGAAATATGATCCTCACACCATTGATTGACATTGATAATCCTAACCTATCTATAATTTAAGTCTTTGTGGTCATTGATGACAAAGGGGGAGAGAAATAAAGATATGAGTGATAGGGGAGTATTTGACATAGGGGGAGAGATATGACAAAGGAAAGAGATCAATTAAAATTTTGAGCACACAAGTAGGGGGAGCAAGCTCATGAACTTGTATGGTGCATTTGAATGTGCATTTCATATGTTTGCTTGCATGACACAAGTTTTAAATTTTAATATCCATGCTTGTGTGGTGTATGCTAGTTGTAAGTTTGAATGATGAAATGAAAATCTAGCATGCATAGGTTTATCTAGTGATGTTATTTTCAAGTGTTTCCAAATAGTGTCAAGCTAACCATGGTGCCAAGGATGGTATAATGGTGCACTCCGATTGGTATCACGCTTTAAAGGTCCATCTTTTATACCTTAGCATCATTTGGTAGACATTGCCTCCTATATTTCCTATCTAAGCATATGTGTAAGCTTCAATCCAAACTCTTAGCATATATGTAGGGGGAGCAATTGTTACCATATGGGGTTCATGAAACTTGTCCATATCCTTTTACATATGGTAAATATGCTTGGGCAAGAAACATGGATTCAATTGAATTTCAATTCATATCTTTGTGAAAGGGTTGTCATCAATTACCAAAAAGGGGGAGATTGAAAGCTCTAGTTTGGTTTTGGTAATTTGATGAAACCCTAAGTGCTAACCTAGTTTATCAAGTGATCATGACATATGTAGCACATTCCAAGTGGTGAAGCAAATGAAGATCATGACATGATGATGGTGATGCCATGGTGATGATCAAGTGCTTGGACTTGAAAAGAAGAAAGAGAAAAACAAAAGGCTCAAGGCAAAGGTATAAATGGTAGGAGCTATTTTGTTTTAGTGATCAAGACACTTAGAGAGTGTGATCACATTTAGGTTTGATAGCCGTACTATTAAGAGGGGTGAAACTCGTATCGAAATGTGGTTATCAAAGTGCCACTAGATGCTTTAACTCATTGCATATGCATTTAGGATCTAGTGGAGTGCTAACACCCTTGAAAATGTTTGTGAAAATATGCTAACACATGTGCATAAGGTGATACACTTGGTGGTTGGCACATTTGAGCAAGGGTTAGAAACTTCACCGGTGTCCTAAACTCAGGTGAACGTGGTCACTATAAGTGACCGGACGCTGGTCAGTAGCAGTAGAAAAAGCGCAGCATCGGTCATCGATCGAACGCTGGCGTTGAAACGACCGGACGCTGGCTGGCTGTGTCTGATCACACTAACATGGTCGCACACAGAGGAGTCACCGAGTGACCAGACGCGTCCGGTCATGAAAAGTCATCTCTGGATGCTTACTAGAAACGACCGGACGCTGGGGTTCAGCGTCCGGTCACTTTGAGCTATAGCGTCCGGTCGTCATATGACCATTGAGATCGGGCATTCAATAATTGAAGAGAGGGACACGTGGCACGCATCACATGACTAGACGCTGAGGTCCAGCATCCGGTCGATATGACCGGAGCGTCCGGTCACCCCGTGTTGTGCCTAGTGAAGGGGTACAATGGCTCTATTTCTTGGAGACTTCTATTTAAGCCCCATGGCTGGCTCAAGCTCACTCTCTTAGCCATTTGCATTGACATAGCAACCTTGTAAGCTTAGCCAAAGCCCTCCCACTCATCTCCATCATTGATTCATCATCTTTGTGAGATTGGGAGAGAATCCAAGTGCATTACTTGAGTGTTTGCATCTAGAGGCACTTGGTGTTCGTGTTTCCCTGTGGGATTCACTTGTTACTCTTGGTGGTTGCCACCCCCTAGACGCGTTGGAGCAGCGAGGATCGTCGAGCGGAGGGTGGTGATTGTCTCCGGCTCCAATCGCGGTGATTGTGAGGGGTTCTTGACCTTTCCCCGGCGGAGAGCCAAAAGGTACTCTAGTGGATTGCTCGTGGCTTATGTGATTCTCATCTTGTGTTGGTTGTGCGGCACCCTATTGAGGGTTTGGCGTGTGATGCCAATTAGCACGTGAACCTCCAAGTGAGTGAATCGCCACAACGAGGACTAGCTTGCCGGCAAGCAAGTGAACCTAGGTAAAAAATCATTGTGTCATCATTTGATTCCGAGGTGATTGGTCTTCATTGATATTCATTCTTGTGATTGTTTGGCTCCTTCCTCGACACAGCGGTATAACCTTCTTGCTCACTCTCTTTACTTTACCATAAACTAGTTGTCAAGCTCTTTAGTGTAGCTAGTTGTGAGAGCTTGTTAGTTTGGTTAGTGTGGCTCTTTAGTTAGCCTTTGAGAGCACACTAACTTAGTGTAGTGTCATAGCTATTGTGTGGATAGAAACTATATAAACTAGAATTATGGTAGGTGGCTTGGTTTTTAGTAGGCTAGCGCAACACTTGCTTCGCCTCACAATTGTCTAACTGGTTTGTTAAGTATTGTTGTAGAAATTTTTAATAGGCTATTCACCCCCCTCTAGCCATTAGGACCTTTCAACCGATAGTTGGTGCCGTCCATGGGGAAGACGTTGTACGTTCACACTTTTGATCATCGGATGGCCCACCTATCCGCCATCTTCGGTATGGCGGGCTCAAGCGATATGACTCGCTTTGGCTCACTGGAGTTCCCCGCGCTCCCACCTATTGGGATGTGGGTTCCGCCCGTCTTCGAGCCATCCCAGGCCTTCCTCTTCGGAAGTCTAGACTTCATCGCCGACCGGCTCGACGTGCTTCACCTCCGTAAGGAGGCACTAGTCCCGGTGCCCGTAAGAGGAGGAGCGCCCTCCATCGGCTCTAGGCCACCCGGCGACCTCAATGACGAGACGCCTGCGCTTCGCTCTGAGCCCACGTTGGGCTCAAACCCCACTGTGAGTAACGTACATATTGTTCTTTACTCACTTTTTCATATATTCCGCTGACTCTCTAGAGGGACCCTATTGTCCCCACCACGACCGCCATATGATTGGTTCCCCTATGGCCTCGTGTCCCCCATGGAAGCATACGCACGGGGGCTCCGGAAGGTGCTGACGCCGCCTCCTCACACATCTGAATTCATGGGGATGGCCGGCTATGCTCCCGCCTCTTTCCATGACCTCATGGATGGTGAGGTTGAGAGCGACGGCTCTAGCATCGGCGACGTCGTGGCACCTAGCCACTAGCTATCTCGGGAATGTGCTATGGCAGACGATCTGGGACAGCCGCCGGTGGTAGTGGAGTCTCTATAGACTCACACCCCTCTAGACCCTCGCGTGTGCGTAGGAGCACAACAAGGAGCTATGATAAAGGCGGTAGAACCAGCCACCACCTGTGCCGGTGCGCTCGGCGCAGCACGCTGCGCCCTGCGCAGGCAACCCAGCGAGCGACGCTTGGGGTCATGCCCGCCAGGTTGAGCGCAACATCATGGACGGGGGGAACCATCCCCCATAGTTCACTTGGGCTAGACAGAACATCACCGCTGCGGCGATGCTTCTACATGGCCTTCTAGAGCCTGTCGACCCCCAGGAGCAGGCGGTTCACCGGAACCTTCGAGCGCTGGTAGAAACCACCACCGTTCAACAGGCAGAGAGCTCTGCGTCGTGACACCGACTCGCGGCCTCTCTCCCCACCGGAGGAATGGGGGCACGCCAGTCAAACCGCTCCATTCGCTCACCACTACAGTCGCTAGGCATAGAATAGGAGGCCACAGCTGCACCATGGCCTAACCTGGCGCTCGCTCCACACCGACCACCTATGTGTGAACGCCTCGGGCCAAACCGAGATGCTTGCAGCGTCATCAACAACCGGCATTAGGCCCGGCATGATGATGACGTCCATCGAGGGGCGATAAGAGCAGGCGGCACAGGCCTCGACTAGACCATAGAGGGGAGCGGTCAAACGCACCCTAGGCATGGTCGCCGACTCAACGTCTGGAGTCTGAGTCTGGATGTCCTGGGACCGTGGGCCTTTGGCCGACGCATCTAGAGAGTGTCATTCCCACAATGCTTTTGACTGACTACCAATGTCGCCAAATATACCGAGGAGACGAATCTTGGTATATGGCTCGAAGACTTCTGGATTGCCTACTGAGCCAGAGGAGTGGATGATGACCACTTCATTATTCATTACCTCCCCATCTACGTGGGGGACATGTTCGAGCATGGCTCGAATTCCTCCCGCATGACAGCATCCGCGACTGGGCGAATCTCAAGAGGATCTTCATCGGGAATTTTTAGGGGACGTATGTCCGCTCTGAGGATTCCTAGGACCTCAAGAGCCGCCAGCAGGAGCCCAATGAGTCCCTGTGGGATTACATCCATAGGTTCTAAAAATGATGCAACTCCCTCCCTGATGTCGTTGACGTGGACATCATCATCGCGTTCCTCTTTGGGACAACCTGTGAGTCTTTGATCCACAAGCTTGGCTGTCTGAAGCCCCGTACCACCCGCGACCTGCTCAATGTCACCACGAGCCACGCCTCTAGCGAGGATGCAGTCAGAGTGGTCTTTAGTGGGGACCAGGACAAGGGCAAGGCCAAGCACGAGGACCAAGATGAGGGCCCCTCCACATAGAGGGGCAAAAAGAACAAAAAGGATCAGCGCCGACCGGCCAACTCCGCGTTGGTCGCCGTGGCTGATCGCATGGGCAAGCAGCCCTAGTAGGGCCTACCTGACCACTTCTACAAGCTCATGGAGAGCCCATGGACCAATCGCGCCTACCCCGTTAAGCACCTCTACAAGGACTGTGAACTCCTCAAGCGCTTTCTACGACAAGCTGGCGAGCTGAAAGAGGGAAAGGGCAAGGAGGCAGTAGCCAAGAAAGGAGGTGCTACGGGCAAGGATGGGGACAGATTTCCTGATCTTGAGGAATGCCTCATGATCTTTGGGGAATCTGATGCCATCTACTCCAAGCGCCAGCACAAAGTGCGCTATAGAGAAGCATGCGTCGCCGAAACGGCCGTCCCCTCCTTCCTCAGCTGGTCAGAATCTCCGATCACTTTTGATCAGAGGCACTATCCTTCCCACATCGCTAGACTAGGTCGCTACCTGCTCATCGTCGACCCATTGTCCGCAAGAAGCGCCTCACCAAGGTGCTGATGGACAGAGGCAGCGGCCTCAACATCCTCTACGTCGACACCCTCGATGCCATGTGCATCCCCTGGTCGGAGCTCCACCCAATGAGCTCTCCCTTCCATGGTGTGATCTTGGGGACGTAGGCATACCCGCTCGGGCAGATTGACCTACCCATCACATTTGGTGACCGAGCCAACTTCTGCTCGGAGGTCCTCACCTTCGAGGTGGTAGACTTCCTAGGGTCCTACCACATCATCTTGGGGTGGCCGTGCTATGCCAAGTTCATGGCGATCCCCAACTACACCTACCTCAAGTTGAAGATGTCAGGACTGAATGGCATCATCACTGTGGGTAGCACCTTTTCGCACGCCTACATGTGCGATCGTGAGCACTACGAGCTCGCCATTGCCATTATCAACTTAGCCGAGCTCCCTTGCCTTAGAGAATCGGTGACCCCAACGGTCCCGGACTGCAGCAAGCCAACCTCCTCGACTGCCTTCCTCCCACTCAAGGAAACTAAGGAGGTGGGAATTGACCCCACCGACCCAACCAAGATAGTACGGATCGAGACATAGCTTCCGACCAAATAGGAATGCGAGCTCGCTGACTTTCTATGCGCCAATTGCAACATCTTTGCATGGAAACCTTCTAACATACCAGGCATACCATAGGAGGTCATCAAGCACGCATTACGTCTCGTCCTGGGCTCAAAGCCCGCCAAGCAACGCCTATGTCATTTTGACAATGAGAGGCGTAGGGCCATAGGCAAGGAGGTCGCCAAACTCCTGGCAACCGGATTCATCAAGGAGGCATACCACTCTAACTGGCTTGCCAATCCTATTCTTTTTAAAAAGAAGACCAGAAAATGGAGAATGTGCGTTTATTATACTGGCCTCAACAAAGCATGTCCGAAGGACCATTTTCCTTTGTCATGCATAGACCAGATAGTCGACTCCTCCTCAGGATGCGAAATCCTCTCCTTTCTGGATGCCTACTCAGGCTACCACTAGATCGCGATGAAAGAGTTTGACCAGCTTGTGACTTCATTCATCACCCTGTATGGTTTGTACTGCTACGTAACCATGCCTTTCGGTCTAAAGAACACTGACGCCACCTATAAATGGTGCATGCAGCAATGCTTCACCGACCAAATCAACCCACTCAACCAGCCTGACCAAGTCAAGCGACCAAAACCAACAATTGTCGTCTATGTTGATGACATAGTGCTCAAAATGGCTCAAGCTTGCGACCTGATCACGAACTTAGCCACAACGTTTGTGAACCTCCGAAGGTTCAACATCAAATTGAATCTTGAAAAATGTGTTTTCGGGGTTCTAAAGGGGAAGCTGCTTGGATACATCGTGTCCAAACGCGGCATCGAGGCCAACCCCAAAAAAATCACGGCCATCTCCAATATGGGCCCTATACGCAACGTCAAGGGCGTGTAAAGGCTCATCGGCTGCTTGGCTGCCCTGAGCCAGTTCATCTCTCGGCTAGGCAAGCGGGGGATGCCTCTCTACAAGCTTCTCAAAAAGACGGACGCTTTTGTCTGGACTAAGGAAGCACAACAGGCTTTGGAGAGCCTCAAAGCGTCGCTGATGTCGGCCCCAATCCTCGTCGCTCCCGAACGGGGAGAACCCCTCCTCCTCTATGTCGCAGCAAGCAACCATGTGGTAAGCACCGCCCTAGTCATCGAAAGGGAGGAGCCAGGACACCACTTTAAGGTCCAATAACCCATATACTTCATTGGGAAGGTACTCACCGACGCCAAGGTTCGGTACCCCTAGGTACATAAACTTCTATACGCCATGCTGATGGTGACCCAAAAGCTCCTACACTACTTCACCGACCATGAAGTTTTGGTCATCACTTCATACCCGCTAGGAGACATCATCCGCAACCGCGATGCCGTGGGATGGATCTCCAAGTGGGCACTCAAACTAATGGGCCACGACATCAGGTATATCCACACCGCTATTAAGTCTTAGGCTCTGGTAGACTTTGTCGCCGAATGGATGGAGGTCCAGCTCCTAACCCTAGACGTCACCCATGAGTACTGGACGATGTACTTCGATGGGTCAGTAATGGCACTCAGCTTAGGGGCTAGAGTGGTTTTGATCTCCCCAGATGGGAGCAGGCTCCACTACGTGATCTGCCTCCACTTTTCGGCCTCAAACAACACCGCGGAATACAAGGCCCTCATCAACAGACTGCGCATCGCCATCAAGCTCGGCGCTACGTGGCTCTACGTCCACGACGACTCGGAGTTGGTCATCGACCAAGTCATGAAGGAGTCCTCTTGCAAAAGCCCCCTCATGACAGCATACTGCCAGGAGGTGCATAAGCTCGAGGACAAATTCTAGGGGATCGAACTACATCATGTCCCTTGAAAGGACAACGATGTCGTCGATTTTCTCGCAAAATTGGCTGCCAGGCGGGTTCCATCTCTAGATAGGGTCTTCATTAATGACCTTCATGAACTATCCGCTCGCATCCTGGAAGGTCCGATCTAGACACACCTCGATGCCAACCTGGCGCTCGGGGGCTCCGACCTCGGTGCCTCCACGACGATGTCGCCCGCCGACGTCACCGTAGTAGCACTCGATCAAACCGACTAACGAGCGCCGCTACTCGCCTACCTCCTCGAGGAGGTTCTCACACCCAAAAGGATCGAAAGCGTGATGGATTGCTCAATGTGCCAAACGTTCGTCGCATTCGGTAACAAACTTTACAAATGAAGTCCATTGGGAGTACTCATAAAGTGCGTCCCTACCGACCAAGGGAAATAGCTCCTCCTCGAGGTTCATGCCAGAATCTATGGACATCACGCGGCCCCAAGGTCGTGGGACAGAAAAGCCTTTTGCCAAGGTTTTTACTAGCCCACCATGCTATGAGATGTAGAGGAGGTCATCCGTACGTGTGAAGGATGCCAGTTCTACGCTCGGTAAACTCATTTGTCGGCACAGGAGCTCCAAACCATCCCCATCACCTAGTCATTTATGGTCTAGGGCCTCGACATGGTAGGACCCCTCAAAAAGGGCCTAGGTGGCTTCACTCACCTACTCGTAGTTGTGGACAAATTCACTAAGTGGATAGAGGTGAAGCCCATCACCAACATTCATTCGAAAGAGGCGGTCAAGTTCTTCCTTGACATCATCTACCGTTTCGATGTTCCTAACTGTATCATCACTGACCACGGAACTAACTTCACCAGGAAGAAGTTCCTGGACTTTTGTGATGGATATGACATCAGGATCGACTGAGCCTCGGTCGGACATCCACGTACTAACGGTTAGGTCAAGCGCGCTAATGGCATGGTCCTCCAAGGACTCAAGCCACGCATCTTCGATTAACTCAATAAGTACGCGTGGGCGATGGGTTGCAGAGGTCCTAGTGACCCTCTAGAGCCTAAGAATGACCCCAAACCAATCCACAGGGTTCGCACCCTTCTTCCTGGCCTACGGAGTAGAAGCAGTGCTGCCCTTCGACCTCGACTACGGCGCCCCAAGAGTGAAGGCCTTTGACTACGACTGAGCCGTGGAGGCTCAACAGGACACGGTCAATCTGCTCGAGGAGGCTCGCGAGACGACCATCATCTGCTCCGCTCGCTACCAGCAAACTTTCCGCAGGTACCATGAAAGAAAAATCAGAGGGAGGATCCTCGAGGTCGGAGACCTCGTGCTTCGAAGGACCCAATCAACCAAAGAGAAACACAAACTCTCTCTACCATGGGAAGGACCCTATACGGTGACCGAAGTGATTCAATCGGGCACCTACCGACTAAAGGATGACAACGACAATGTTCTCACCAACACTTGGAACATCGATCAGTTACGTCGTTTCTTCCCCTAAAAGTTCGGTCTTTCCGCTTTCTATCATTCAAACGTTTGATCCTACAAAGCACCCCGGCCCGAACACTCTCGGCCCGAGTCACTCGGGGGCTCCATGAGGGTGCGATACCACCTCTCTTTTTTACTGTCACATAGTAAATACTTTTTACCTGAACAAAAAGGTAGTTCACTCCTTTAATTACCCTATGTAACTTTGTTTTAAACTCCCGACCAATCACACCCGACCATGACCTACGGTTATGAGTAGCCGAGCCTCGTAGGCCATGCCCGGGTTCTTAAGGTTACAGCCTATGGGTCAAATGGGTAGGTGCAAAAAAGAAAGGATAAAAAATAGAGCTATGCTAGGGTAAAAACAAAGAACGGATGGGACAAGCTTCCCCTCACAAAGTGATTCATCACAAAACAAAAATTGATGTATTCATGAATACAATTGTTCACACATGGGCTTCCCCATGAACTTATCCCTTAGATATGCTGATTACTTCTACTATAAATACTACTATGGCTACCCATCGACGAAGATAAGGGCAGCTCGCTCTCCGACGGGGCGACATTTGGTTCGGTCGGAGGCGGGATGACGCTCGCTTCCGACCCGGCCACCACTCCATCCGTAGGCAAGGTGATGTCTTCTTGACGCACGCCTTCAGCCACGCTCAAACGACGAGCCTCCATCACCCACTGCGTGGAGACTTGCTCGGCCACCATCTGTGCGCATGGCATCAAGCTCTCCCCGAGCACATGGATGGCGCGCTCTAGCCGTCGGCGTACCCGCTGCAGATGGCAGTGAAGTCTAGGTCTGGGTGGTGCATCACCACTGAGATCAGCACCCCCAACATCCCATAGAACATCCCGTCAGAGATGAGCACCCTAACCTCGTTCGGGACCTCCGCCAGCTAGATGGCGGGCGTGCTGGTGCTCGGCGCCGACCTGAACACCTCCGAGACAACGACCTGGGCGACGTTGCGGATCTGGTCAAGCTCCCCCTTGAGAGCACATCGCTCTTCAAGGGACTTGGCCAGCGCCTCCACACCCTGACGGATCGCCGCCTTGGCTGTCTCCAACTCCTGCTCCAGCGATCCAACCCTTTTCGCCCAGTTCTGGAAGAAGGACGACAAGCTTAGAAGCAAGGGAAAGGAAAAACTAATGCATCAACCAAAGACGGAACAGATACATATCGAGGTGGGTGTTCTCGAGGATGGAGAGTCCTTCCTCCTGCTGAATCACCTTCTTGCGTAGCCAAGCGTTCGACTCCTCTGTCCCAAGCACCTGCCCCCGAAGCGCGAGCACTTCCTGGTCGACCTTCGACTGGGCCTTCTGCTCTGACTCTAGAGACTCTAGGGACTTCTAGAGCACCACCTCAGTCTCTGCCAGGGACTTCTGGAGCGCTACCTCGGTCTCCACCTGGTGGACCTTCGCCGTGGTGAGTCCCCGCTCGGCAGCAACCGTCCATTCCACCACGAGTAGTTCCGCCGCCCGCGCTCCTGTCACCTCGGCCGCCTGATCTTGGGACTCACGACGGGTAGACTCTAGCTAGCACTCAAGCTCGGCAACCCACCACGACATCACGGCTTCCCGCTCCATCCGACTGTGTTCCTCCCAGAGGAAACGGGACTTGTGGCTCGACATCTCCTCTAAACCCTGCAAAGCGAGAAGCACACACATTGAAACAACCAGCGAAAGACCAAAGAGTCAAGGATGAATGCTAAAAACACAAAAAACTTACCTCTGCGTCGTGGGGAAGATCGACCGTAATTGCCTGATGGACAGACTCAACCCGCTCTAAGGCCTCCTTGAGCCTCGCCTTGGTTTGGGCGAGATCGGACTCCATTGTGAGTCCTCTCCCCTAAGTAAGTCCTAGAGATGCACCTCCTCCTCATCCCAAAGGATGAACCGTGCCTTCCTTGGGTCACCAGGGTAGGGCCACACCAGCTCGCGGGTCGCCTCCAACCCACTAGAAGACCCAGCCAACGATCAGACCACCGCTAGCTCCTGTGATGGTGGGATCACCGGTGGTTCCACCCTATCGCCTGCCTCACCGGGGTAGGGGATCTCCACTTCCTCGACCCCATGGCCCATCGGTGGATGCTCTGCCTCTGGCCTGGTAGCGTCACCACCCGACGCCTCTAGCTCCAACTAGGAGGGTGAGCCGTGTGTCCCTCCACTGGGTGAGGCAGGGAACCTAGTCTCCCTCCTCTCTTCCACCATAGTTGGTGAGGGAGGGATCGTAAGGGTCACCTCTGACCCAGCCTCCGTTGTCGCCACGGGGATTGCCGCCATCACTGCCACCGAGCCCATGACTGGTCAAGAGGGTGTAACCCCTAGAGGGGAAGGCTGCACCTCCGCCAGCCTGCTTTCCTCGCCGCTCATCGTGACCCGCTGCACGCTAGGCCTCCACTCGTCCCGCAAGAGAGGTGGGGCGATGCTCAGTCCCGTCAGTATCTGGCCACTGTCGAGAAAGTACAGGTTAGTCGCACTAAAAAAACTCAACTATGAGATCAAAGAAACATGGGTATATACCAAGATGAAAGGGGTAGGGCCATGAAGCCCTAACCCACTGGTAATGAGCCCACCGGACGAGGACAGCTCATGGGTCACGACCCACGCCCCCTCACATCGACCGAGGGGGAGTCAACTCGGCCGGTTCCCGATCGGCCCATGAGCCGCTGCGACCGCTGGCTTGTGATGCACCCACCGGAGCAGCTGGTGGGGTGTCCCCCCATTGTGGGTCACGCCCTGGTGCTGGCCCCAAAGATGTGGGGGCGCGAGCCCGCTCGTCCGACCGGCGGCCTACCCTGCCATGCTTAGAGCAGGGGAAGGTGACTCCAGCGATGCCTCCAAAGGCCACGACGACCGTGTCCGCTTTGCCTCTCGCTCGGCGGCAGCGTCCGAGCTCGCAGCATGCTTCCTTGACGTGGGAACGTCACCGCATCCCGCCCACCGCTGATAGATGCGGCTGTAGGCTCGCGACGCTCCACCGAGGTCACGACGATGTCCCGGCCTCCTCTATCCTCGAAAGAGCTCGCATCACCACCCATCTCCGTGGGTTCCTCTGACTCGAGCTTCTCCTCCATGTCGCTCCTATTCTCTCAGGCCCCACACCCACCAGGTGATCTCCTTCTCCTTCTTGTGCCTCCTCCGAGCCTTCTCAATTATCTTCTTCTTCTTGGCATCCACCGCCTCCTTCAAGGTAGCTTACCGAGTCATGCCCTCTGCCCCCCTTGAAAGATGCGGCCGAGTTTTGTAGCCAGCGAGTCCCTATGAAACAGACGACTCGAAGTTAGAATAAGGGAAAGCAAGAGAAAAAAAGGTCATGGGAAAGGAGGAGGGGAGAGTACCGGATTGGACAGCTTCACGGCTTGGAGAGGTCCAGGCTTCCCTTCAAAGGACTCCTTATTCCTTAGCTACAACACCCGGTCGAGCAGACTCTAGACCTCATCCTTCGCCAACTCCTCCGGCGACGTGCGGTCGGGATCAGTCGGGCCGGAGTACATTCACATCGGTTGGCTCCTCTCCGCTAGGGGGGTGACCCGACGATGAAAGAAGGTGTGGAACACCCGTAGCCCATCGAGGCTGTGCTGCACCAGCTTCTGGAGCTATGCCTCGATGACCTCTAGCTTGTTTTGCCGACTAGAGGGCCCCCACAACAACCTCTCCCGTCTCTCTGGCCTCCTTCCGATGAATGGTGGGAATGGCGCCTCCACTAGGCTCTTGATATAGAACCACTCCCTATGCCACCCCCGATCGGAGTCATAGGGGGAGTACGCGGGGTAGGAGCCCAATGGCCTTGACTTTTTCTGCAGGGCGAAACCCCCCACCGGCGTGGTCCTAGGCGGCTTCCCCTCTGACAAAGCTCATCCGGTGAAGATTCGCCAGAAGAGGTCCACGTGCGGCTCCATCCCAAGGAAGGCCTCGCAGACGGTCACAAAGCCGGCGACGTGCAGCATCCCAGTCAGATTGAGGTGCTACAGCTCCAGGCCTCACTCATTGAGGAGCCCGCACAAGAACTAATGCGTGGGATATCCTAGCCGTGCTCGTGGAAGGTGAGGAAGGAGACAACCTCATCGGACCGAGGTCACAGAAAAGCCTCTCCCACAGGAGCCCTCCAGTGCGCCACCTCCTTTGGTGGGAGCAGCCCTTTCTCGGCGAAGGTAGCCAGCACTGCCTTGTCCATATTGGATGGCCTATAGCTCGACATCACGCTTCGGACTCATGAACAGATCTATGAGTTCTCCTCTCCCTCGCTTTACCCTCTCTCAATTAGGAACCACTGTGGCACACGAACATGCTTGGCGAAAAGGAAGAAGGAGGGGGAGCAGTAGTTGGAGAATATGCGAAGGATTGGGATGAAAACCCTCTCCCTTCCCCTATTTAAGGAGGAGACGCGATAGTTGGAAAAAGGCAAAGGATTAGGGCGAAAAACCCTATCCCCTCCCCCATTCAATGCTGATGGGATGCGGTGGGACACGTCCTCACTAATGGGACACGCCCTACCCAACGAAATGACTCCTAGTTAGACGGGACATGGCCTGGGCATGGCCCACTACTACCGCATGCCGGCGTAGGAAACAAGGTGCAACCACATGCAGACGGCCCTCCGCCTTCCCAAGCCGGACTTGGAAGGGCCCGATCATGGGATCCCCATCAAGGCAAGACCAACGGGCTTCCTAAGTCGATCGGACGGCTCAGGCGACTGCCGAGAGACATGTAAGGAGTAGTGGGACGCCCCATGTGGGCCATGCCATCTCCGTCACGAACGACGAACATGGATCCCATTCAGACATATCCGATAAGAAATCCATAAACCCGTCACTCGAGTCATAAAGGTAACTTTACCAAATGTTCTTATTTTATTTTCTGATGCATGATCATTCGTTTCATCCATTCTCATACATGCATTCGCACATTCATTCATACAATCATTCATTCATCCCATACATCCAAAGCATCGCATATGTAATTAATGCATCACAACGCTTCGTGTTGCGTCACGAAGCGGTAGTTGCCTCATTCAACATGAGCAATGACCGACCGAGGTTCGAAGGCCAGCCCATGAAGGGCTTGGGGCCGCCTCATGTCAAACAGAGCCAGGGGAGAAAACGTAGATGAGCTCTAGTGGCCCTCGCCCAATCTGCCCAGAAGCAGACAGGGTCATCTCAACTTTCTCGTTTGATCCTAACCTCGAGCCATGCCCATAGAATCTCCATCGAGGGGAGGCTAGCAGGCCGCTTGAGTCAGTCTCCGGAACAACCCGGGCATCTACCGGGAGGCGAGTTAAGGAGTAGTGGAATGCCACATGAGGGCTATGCTGACCCTGTCATGAACGACAGACCCAGATTCCGCTCGAATGTGCCCGTTAGCGATATCACCAAGCGCGTCACTTGAGCCATCAAGGCAAGCGACGTTAGCTCAGCCCCTCTGGTTGCGTAAACCACGGACGGGGTAACACACAGAACTAGACCAAACCTCTACAAAATCCAATGGGGCTCAAAGGCTCAGGTCACCCGACATCGACTCGGGAAAACAACCGACCGCGCAAGTTGCGGGCAAGACAAACATGGGCAGAACACCCCTGAACGGTAGAAACACAAGAGTCTGTGGCCCTAGGAAAGAGTACCAAGATATTTAGTCTCCAACTGACTCGCCAGTCGGACGTAGGCTCGGGGGCTACACCCACCAGGTGCGCTCGCGCGCACCCACTAACAAGTCGAAACCCCCCAGATGATTCTACACAAATCGTTCAGGGGCTACACCCACCGGGTGCGCTCACGCGCACCCACTGACAAGTTAAAAAACCCTCAGACGATTCTGCCCAAATCACCCGAGGGCTCGGGGGCTATACCCACTGGGTGTGCTCGCGTGCACCCGCTGACAAGTCGAAGACCCCCCAGATGATTCTACCCAAATCGCCCAGGGGCTCAGGGGCTACACCCACAGGGCGCTGACAAAACAAAGCAATCCCCCATACGATTCTACCTGAATCGCCTGGGGGCTCAGGGGTTCCAGTCGGGTTCATAAACCTGGGGTCCCTAATGGGCCTGCTTTCTAGCAAAAAGCTCAGCCCAGCAGACGACGTTGCGGACGACACGCAACTCCTGGGCCAGCCTAGATACCTAACGATAGGCCAGAAGAGTGATCTAGTCTCCGACCGAAAGGCCTGGCCAAAGGAGGGGCAATACTCGCTTCCGACTTCGAACCGCCTCTCCGACAGGAAGGCATGGCCAAGGAGGGGCGACGCTCGCTTCCGACTCCGACCCGCCACTCTGACCGAAAGGCCTAGCCAAGAAGGGGCGACGCTCGTTTCTGACTCCAACCCGCGTCTCTGATCGGGAACACACCAAATCTCTGCCTGCAGCTCTTCTCCGACCGGCGTGGTCGGAGTCGACTGGGAACGACCAAACGGGGACGCCCGCTTGGTGAGGACCTGAGAAATAAGGCGGAGCAGATAAAGTAAGGCGCACAAGTCAACCGCAATACCGAGGACTGTATCCTATACACCTGTAGGACAGTACTATCAGGCCATGTCAGAAGAGGACTTTGCAACCCTCCAGACATGTCAGGACACAAACAATGTTGTGGGCGCCGACATTTGTCCTACAGTATGGTAGGCGCCGACATTTGCCGTACCAGAATAACACGATGGAACCAACCACATGCATCAGGGCGTCAGCAGTATTGTAGACGCAGACAAACCATCTTATACCCGACGGCATGGGCAACAAGACTAGGTAGCACACACTCTCACTCTCTCTCTTCTGTAAGGCCACCCCCTTCGCTTATAAAAGGGGATGCGCTCTCTCCTAAAACGATAGAGGATCGATTTAGACGATCGATCACAAATAAGAGACGGATCATTCCGACTCACTCTCTGCTAGCTTTAGGCATTCTAAAGCTACACAGAGCGCACGTTCGAATACTTAGCGCACGTAGGAGCTCCCATCACTCTCGGCCTTTCAGTCCAGGGAATGACCGGACCTTTTACACCACATCTTACTCCCATTCGTTTGTAACCTCACTACAAACTTCGAGCACTTGGGCTCAGAAATAAAGTCACCGACCAACTCAAACTGGACGTAGGGCACGTTGCCTGAACCAGTATAAACTCTGTGTCATTGAGTGCTAGGCCACATCTGATCACAACGTACGGCAAAACTATAAATATTTATTAGTTGGTCACTTTTCGCACCGACAGTAGAAGAACGTGATTACGTTGAATAGGGGCCATTCTCGGAATATTAATCATTATAATGTAGACCTAGCACATATATATAACTTAGACAAGGTCTAAGAATCCGATACAATTCAGTAAGCGGACAGAGAGAATACTAATATTAGAGTTCATTCTTCTCCTTTACTTCTTGGTTAGAGCCTATATGTTTTATCTATAACTATACTTAACATCTACAACGTCAAAATGATTTTATTATTTTTTTCATAGAATATACATTGATGATGTTTTTATTTGAACACATAGATGTTAATATATATATATATATATATATATATATATATATATATATATATATATATATATGGAGAGTATAATCAGTAGCCCGCTACAAAATAAGTTATTATGGAGCCACCTTCATTTACGATAATTTTATATACTAATTTACGATAATGTCAATACATATTTACGATAGTTGGATTACTATAACACATGGGGATGTTTATCATAACATTATAGTAAACCACTTAGTAAGGAGTTACTATAATCTCGTAAATTAACATAGTAATTATGGTAACTCAAAGTGGCTACAGAATAAGTTATTTGATGGCCAGCTACATGGTAGTAGTTCTATATATATAATTATATTTATATATTTTAAATTCTTAGTTAAAGTAAAAGAGATTTGACTTAGCGCGAAATTTGAAACGGAGGAGCACAAAGTATAATGTTCTCCTAATGATCATCGCGCGAATCAGTGTGAGGTCTATGTCAGGATCGTGATGCCTCCGACTCCGATTGACCAGTCGCACCTTTGCTCAGACATGGACCGTGTTGACCCGACATGCCCTCCACAAAATCACAACCGTCGTTCTCAACAAGACAACAACGAACGGCCCTGATCACTCGGGACCTTCCCCACTCCGGCAGCTAACGCCTCAGCCACGCCACCCGTACCGTATCGGCGTATCCACCGTCACCACCTTGCCGCAAAACCCCTCTCTCCTCTCCTCTGCCCGCCCGGCCGCCACGGTTGTATATGTACCTCCATCTCATCAGGCATCAGCTTGGCCTCCAAGCCGGGAGGAAGAGGCGACCCGCGGCCGCGACCGCTGCGCGAACCCTAGCCGCCACTCCGATCGCCACCGCTGGTAAGCCGTACTGCCCCTCGTCGAGTCGACCCGTTTCGATTATTCGATCCGTGTTCCCGGTCGCCATTCCTGGGGTTTTGGGCTGCTTTTGGTTTTTTATTCGTTTTGATGTTATTGCTGTGCGGTGCAGGGGTTTTCGATACATGCTTACGAGTTACGACGAAGAGAGCGGAGGGAGCTGAGGACGGCGGTGACGCTGTCGTGAAGAAGGCTCGGGGTGGGGGAATCGGCGACGGAGGCGGAAGAGATGGTGGCCGGGGCCGATGTGGGCGGCGGCGGGAGCAGCAATGGGAGCGGGGTGGTGGAGATCGACGAGGACCTGCACAGCAGGCAGCTCGCTGTGTACGGAAGGGAGACGATGCGGCAGCTCTTTGCCTCCAACGTCCTCATCTCCGGCCTTAACGGGCTAGGGGCCGAGATCGGTGCGTGCCCCTTTTTGTTTTTGTTTGGTCGTACGTTTAATGTTTTCCTGTGTATCCTTATGGTTCGGCAATGCAATAGTCAATATACAATACAATAGTATGTATACAGGCTGGATTGCTGGATTGCAAAATACAGCTGGGACTGTTGCATGTAATGGATATACGGGCAGCAACTGGGCAAAGCAAAAAGACTGACGGCCTTAGACATTTATGCTCCAATGTTTAATCTGTTAAAGTTTCTGGTCAACTTAGAAATGCAAATGGTGCGGCCATTTTTCTGATTTTTATGTACATATTTTGTTTACTATTCTGTTTAATGGCCGTCCTCATTATAAGACATATGGTGTAGTAGCATAACTGCGCAAGTCACTGCCTCTCACTTGTTTACCTGTATAGCCATATAATTCGGATCAACACTCAACACGATGAGCAAATTGTATCCTCCCCTCAAAACAAAAACCTTCTTGTCAGCACAGGAACATAATGTTTTTTTCTTTTCTCTTGAGCCAGCCAGTAATTAATCATTTTTGTTAGATAACTATCATTGTATTTCCCATGTGCATTTGTTCATATTCTAATGCTAGAATGTCTTATAAGCATTATCTTGGTGAGGTCTTTGGAACTAATATTTCCTCTCAACAGCAAAGAATCTTGCTCTGGCTGGTGTTAAATCTGTCACCCTACATGATATCGGAAATGTGGAAATGTGGGACCTATCAAGCAATTTCTTTCTATCTGAGGATGACATCGGGAAGAACAGGGCTGTTGCTTGTGTTGCAAAGCTTCAAGAACTTAACAATGCTGTTCTCATACATACTCTAACAGAAGAATTGACCACTGAGCACCTTTCAAAGTTCCAGGTCTGTTGGTTCTCCGCTGTGCTAAAATTTGTTACTTCTCATTGTTGTTTGCATTCAGGATCTGTTTTCAAGTGTATGGGATGACGTGTTGTATAACTATGTTCAGTTTAATTCTTTGTTTTGATAATAGCAAGAAAATCCATGTTGCCCTTCTATGTGACCTTGTATTTTTCTTCTCCTGCTCTCCTTTTTTATTTAAGTGGCTGAGCATATGATTGTGAGCAATATGTTCTCTCATAAACTCATATGAGCACTGTCTTGTGCCAAATGCTTTTCTTTGGTAGGGCCTAGTTGAATTTGTTTTCTTGAATTAAAAAAATGAAATACGGAATTAAATTGAATGTGGTGCAAATCTGTGTGTATCACTGTATCTCTTTGCCAATTGCAGTATAGGGTTTGCATATGCCTCAGATATTATTTCATGGTATTATCATGTACATCCATGATCTACCTTTTCCAACCTACTTATGTGAAAAGGGTGGTTGTTCCTTCTCCTGCAGAACCCCTTAACTTTCTATATTGGTATCTTGCTCTGTGGGCCTGTGTCTGGTCATTATCTGCAGAATAGCTGATAGTATTGATAACATTCCATATTCAGCCAACTTAGAACTCCTCAAGTGACCATGGTTAAACTGCTGATTAGTAACATCATATGATTGAAGCCTATTGGCTTAGATAAGTGTAAAGCAAATGATAATGTTATGCTTGGTAGCATCACTGAATATACTGCTACAGTGTTCAAGTTTTTTTTTTAATCTGTATCATAAATCATCAACTTCGTAAACTCACCAGCTATTATATAGTGATCATACTTATAGTTGTCTGATTTTTCAGGTGGTTGTTTTCACTGACATTAGTTTGGACAAGGCGTTTGAGTTCGATGATTATTGTCGTAACCACCAGCCTCCAATTTCCTTTATCAAGACAGAAGTCTGTGGTCTTTTTGGTAGTGTGTTTTGTGATTTTGGGCCTGAATTCACTGTTCTTGATGTCGATGGTGAAGATCCACGTACTGGCATAATTGCATCCATCACCATCAGCACTGACAGTGACAATCATACGATAGTGTCCTGTGTTGATGATGAGCGCCTTGATTTTCAGGATGGTGATCTTGTTGTTTTCTCAGAGGTCCAGGGTATGACAGAACTGAATGATGGCAAGCCAAGGACAGTAATGTGCGCAGGACCATTTTCCTTTTGCATCGAGGATACAAGTAACTTTGGCACTTATACAAAAGGTGGAATTGTTACACAGGTGAAAGAACGGAAGATCTTAAAGTTTAAGAGTTTGAGAGATTCGATTAGAGAACCTGGGGATTTCCCTTTGAGTGATTTTTCAAAGTTTACCCGCCCTCCTCTGCTTCATTTTGCATTTATAGCTTTGGATAAATTTAGGAAAGAGTTTGGACGCTTCCCTGGTGTTGCTTGTGGTCTGGATGCCCAAAGGTTTGTGGAGTTCACTGCTTCTATCAATGAAGCCACAATTGATTACAAGATAGAAGACGAGCTTGATGAGAATTTGTTGCGGCTTTTTGCGAGTGGTTCTAAAGCTGTGCTGAACCCAATGGCTACTATGTTTGGTGGAATTGTCGGTCAAGAAGTTGTGAAGGCATGTTCTGGGAAATTTCATCCGCTGTACCAGGTAATTGTCATGACTTGCATGATATTTTATGGTTGTCTAGTACAGAATGTTGTTACTATCTGATAGTTTGTCTTGATCAGTTCTTCTACTTCGATTCGGTCGAGTCTCTGCCAACTCACCAATTGGACCCTAAAGACTTGAAGCCATTGAGTAGTCGCTATGATGCTCAGATTTCTGTTTTTGGCTCTAAGCTTCAGAAAAAACTGCGGGATGCCAATGTCTTTGTTGTGGGATCTGGCGCTCTTGGATGTGAATTCTTAAAGAACCTAGCTTTAATGGGAGTGTCTTGCAGCCGTAGAGGGAAAATTACTATAACAGATGATGATGTCATTGAGAAAAGTAACTTGAGCCGCCAATTTCTGTTCCGTGATTGGAATATTGGACAGCCTAAATCTACAGTAGCTGCCACAGCTGCTAGTGCTATCAATTCCTGCCTGCACATTGATGCTCTCCAGAACCGTGCCTGTCTAGAGACCGAGCATGTGTTCCATGATGCATTCTGGGAGGGCCTTGATGTTGTCATTAATGCACTTGATAATGTTAATGCTAGGATGTACATGGACATGAGATGTTTGTACTTCCAGAAACCACTCCTGGAATCTGGAACACTGGGTACAAAATGTAACACTCAAGTGGTAATTCCTCACCTTACTGAAAATTATGGGGCTTCACGAGACCCTCCTGAGAAGCAGGCACCCATGTGCACAGTCCATTCATTTCCACACAATATTGACCATTGTCTAACATGGGCTCGCTCAGAGTTTGAGGGTTTGCTCGAGAAAACTCCAAAGGAAGTCAACTCTTTTCTGTCTAATCCTGCTCAATATGCTGCCGTCATGAAAAAGGCAGGTGATGCTCAGGCCAGGGAGTTGCTTGATCACGTATGTGAATGCCTTGAGAAGGAGTGCTGTGAAACATTTGACGATTGCATAACCTGGGCAAGACTGAAGTATGATTTATCTCCCCATTTTGTTCATTCTTTAGCAACATTTATTTGTTTATTTGAATAATCTTTTCTATCTTAGAGCTTGACTGATTTTACTGAGTATCATTGAAGAAAATAGGACTAGGGATGGTACTCATTTTAGATGCTGTCTAATTACCGCCCTCCTCCTTTTTTCCCCAGATTTGAAGATTACTTCTCCAATCGTGTGAAGCAGCTAACATTCACGTTTCCTGAAGATGCTGCCACTAGCATGGGAGCCCCTTTCTGGTCTGCCCCAAAGCGTTTTCCTCACCCACTGGAATTTTCAGCTGCTGATTCATCACACATTCATTTTATAATGTCTGCTTCCATATTGAGGGCAGTGTCTTTTGGAATCTCTATACCTGATTGGGCAAAGGACACTGATAATCTGGCTGATGCAGTCAGTAAAGTTGCAGTACCTGAATTTAAGCCAAAGAGCGGGGTGAAGATTGAGACAGATGAGAAGACCAAAAACATGTCCAGTGCCTCAGTTGACGATGCTGCTGTTATCGAAGATCTTTTAACCAAGCTGGAAGCATGTGCCAAGAAACTACCTCCGAGATTCCAAATGAAACCTATTCAGTTTGAGAAGGTTAGCCTTATTTGAATATTCTTTCTGTTATTTTAAGGCTAAGACATTATGTTTTAAAATTTCCCTGCTGTTATTTTTACTCTTTTGAAAATATTTTGAATCTGGGAGAACTTCACATTCTTTTAAATACAAATCAATGGATATGTCCTGGCCTGATAAGCATAAAGATTAACATAGGTTCTATTGTTCTGTCATGTTACTTCGTGCTTTAGACTGGATTACAGAAGTTAGTTGCCTCTGACTCCTTGCTAGTAGTAATCCATTATTTACATTACATGGCTCCAGCGAGATAAAAGTCAGTTAGCTCTTTTCACTTGATCTCTCATGTTTGTTTTCTGTCTAATTTGTGTAATGCTTCTGTTTCATTATCCAGCTGAGAAAAAAATTACGTATTGTGGTTTCTGTTAACATGAAATATTGAAGAGGAGTGCTATAGTAATATATGAGCATTTTTGTTTAAATGTGAACTGTTGAACATTCTGTATAAAAATAAAATTAATAGAAACTTTAACAGTCGATCCTTTTTGTTATCTTAATTAACACCACTTTCTATACATGGTTCATTACAGGATGATGATACAAACTTCCACATGGACTTAATTGCTGGTCTTGCAAATATGCGTGCCAGGAACTATGGCATCCCAGAGGTTGACAAGCTGAAGGCAAAATTTATCGCAGGAAGGATCATCCCAGCCATTGCAACTTCAACTGCCATGGCCACAGGACTTGTGTGCCTTGAGCTTTACAAGGTTCTGGCCAGATGGCACCCAATTGAAGACTACCACAATACATTTGCTAACCTGGCCCTACCAATGCTCACCATATCTGAACCTGTTCCCCCCACTGTGATCAAGCATCGAGATATGAGGTGGACCGTATGGGATCGGTGGTCTATCAAGGGAGACATCACAGTCGCAGAGCTCCTGAAGTGGTTAAGCGACAAGGGCCTGAGTGCATACAGTGTCTCCTGCGGCACATCGTTGCTCTACAACGCAATGTTCCCAAGGTACAAGGATCGATTGAGCAGGAAGATCGCAGATGTTGCCAAGGAGGTGGCAAAGGTGGACATTCCAGAATACAGGAAGCATCTGGATGTCGTCGTTGCTTGTGAGGATGACAACGGGAACGATGTCGACATCCCTCTTATCTCCATTTACTTCCGGTAAGTTGCACTGTGAAAAGAGACATGAATGGGAGGAAAAAAAAGGTCCCCGTGAAAAAGAGATTTGAGTAGATTCATAAGTTCTTAATATTTTCACAATTGTTTCTAAACATCGGTAGCTAAGTGACCACAGCTGGAGTTGCTTGTAGTGCGTCTCCTATTCTCCTTACGGTTCTGTACGGGTGCTTGGGTCCCTGCTGCTGCATGCCAAATATTTGCAGGTGCGCAATGTGATCTGGATATTTTGATGAATGAATGCTTCATAGCTTCAGAGTTCTATTCACGTTGCACCTCACTGCAATCTTTTTTTGAACAGCTCTGTCTTTCAATTAAGTGGAAAGAGTTGATCCGGTTTATAAGAAAACCAGGCCTGAAGACATTAGACTTGCATGGTTAATTAAAGGCAAAATAGCCAAATTCGTCCCTGAACTATCGTGCTGGGCTCAATTTCGTCCCTCAACTACGAAAACGTCCGATTTAGTCCCTGAACTATCGTACTGGGCTCAATTTCGTCCCTCAACTACAAAAACATCCGATTCAGTCCCTGAACTATCGTGCTGGACTCAATTTCGTCCCTCAACTATAAAACCGTCCGATTCAGTCCCTGAACTATCGTGCTGGGCTCAATTTCAAATTTAACACAGTTGCTTTTTTATTTTTAAATCTAACCAGGTTAATATACTGCTAAAACTTGGTTTGTTTTTTTTCTGAGCATCTTAAAGACCTCAAATTAAAAAAACTCAAAACTAGAACGTTATAGATCTCATCGAGAACAACAATTTTCATATATAAAGTATCTCCATTTGACCTCATATACGAGAGATATGATTTTTTCAATGCGATAAGCACGTGTACGCGATTAGTATACTGTTAAAATATTATTTAATTTTTTTGAGCATCTTAATGACCTTAAATTAAAAAACTCAAAACTACAAAGTTGTAGATCTCGTTGAAAGCTACAATTTTCATATAAAAATCATCTTTATCCAAGACCATATAAAAGCATCTTAATGTATCTTTTTTAATATAAAAAGCATCTTAATGTATAAAATCATCTTCATATTAAAAAAGATACATTAAGATGTTTTTATACAGTCTTGGATGAAGATGATTTTTATATGAAAATTGTAGCTCTCGACGAGATCTACAACTTTGTAGTTTTGAGTTTTTTAATTTGAGGTCATTAAGATGCTCAAAAAAATTAAATAATATTTTAACAGTATACTAATCGCGTACACGTGCTTATCGCATTGGAAAAATCGTATCTCTCATATATGGGGTTAAATGGAGATACTTTATATATAAAAATTGTAGTTCTCGATGAGATCTACAACGTTCTAGTTTTGAGTTTTTTTAATTTGAGATCTTTAAGATGCTCAGAAAAAAAACAAACCAAGTTTTAGCAGTATATTAACCCGGTTAGATTTAAAAATAAAAAAGCAACTGTGTTAAATTTGAAATTGAGCCCAGCACGATAGTTCAGGGACCGAATCGAACGGTTTTATAGCTGAGGGACGAAATTGAGCCCAGCACGATAGTTCAGGGACTGAATCGGACGTTTTCGTAGTTGAGGGACGAAATTGAGCCCAGTACGATAGTTCAGGGACTGAATCGAACGTTTTCGTAGTTGAGGGACGAAATTGAGCCCAGCGCGATAGTTCAGGGACGAATTCGGCTATTTTGCCTTAATTAAAGGAAAACCAGCAGAAAAAAAACTAACACCGACAGCATGGCCAAAATGAAACCCAAAACGACAGCCTACCGCAAGTCATCGTTGCACCTCAATGCAATCGTCAATCTCAGTAATTTCAACCTTTGTCAATCATTAACATGACATATATATGATACTGATATACGTCAATTCCATTCCTTTTCAGCGTGCCTTGCTGAACACAGTTAATTCTCTGAATGAGTAGGGAGAGTACGCTTTTGATACAACTGCTGGCACCGTTGAGATTCTCTAGTGTCACCTTGATGCCTTGTTTGAATGCATATGTATTCACTTCAATCCACATGTATTGGAGTGGAGTGGAATTGAATTACCTAAGGCATCTTGGCCAGTGCAGGGCAGCAGGTGCGTCGGTGGCTCTGTGCGCAGCGCGGCAACGGTCCGGTGAAGTAAACTGTAAGCTGCACGGTGCCCGTGTTCACTGGGACTCATTTCAGCCCATTCCATGCGTTTCCCGCATAGGAGGGCTGGGGCTGGGCACTGGGCAGTGGCGACGGAGGTGTCCGTGTCCCGTGGCCGGCGCGTGGGCCGGCAGGGTCACCCCAGCGTCATCTGATTGCCTCCGCCCTCCGGCACATGCCTCTGTCTCAGTGGGAGGCCAGGACCAGGACTCCAGGAGCGAGCGAAGCGCACGCCGGCACGCGCAACCGACGCCTGTCTCTGGCTTGCGCCTCACTCCACCACTCGAAGCACCACGACCCATCCCTCCCTCCATCACGACGAGTTCGCGACGGCACATGGAGGGATCATGGATCAGGATGGATGGCCCGTGATTTACACTCCAAGTCACCGGGCGATGGCGATGATGCATGCCCGTTTCCCCGTCTCCGCCGCTGCATTCCGCTCCACTAGCCAAAGCAGCAACTCGCCACTACTACTACGGACGCGGTAGCGCTCAACCACCAGACGCCGCCCCTCCTGCCCCCGTCACCGGGCACCGGCAGCACGGCAATATCTTAGGCTCCGGAAAGTCGTTGCCACACGTATCCGATCGTGATCGTAGGTAGGTGTGGTGGACAATAAACAAGTCGGGCGGCGATGTCATGGGGACTCAGCGAGCCTGCGAGCGTTCGTCACCGCCAAGGCAGCAACATGCACCTCACGACTTCCTGCGCGCCGCAGCTGCAGACGACTGCAGTGCAGTGGAGGGTCTCAGATTTGCCTGCGCGTTTACTCACTCGTCATAGGCCGTGCCGTACACTGGGGTTATTCGTGATGGAATGAGACAGCAGGCATGCAATCAGGCTGGCTTAGCTGCCTACCTAACCTGACAAGAATATCTATCTGTTCTCCTAATACTAATGCTAATATTAATAATGGAACGAAGACAGCCCCGAGTTTGCAGCTGGCAGGCGCTAATCATCCGGAGACAACTGAACTCCCAGGAAGATGCAGGAGCACTGCTACTGCTCGTCAATCGTCATGATCAAGAAGCAGAAGCCACCGACCGAGCGAGGCCAACCAGATGAGATGAGGCAGGCCTGTACCACAGTCCCAGTGTCCCTGTCGCACGGCACGGTTGCGCGTCCCCGTCGCCACACCCTCCACCGTCACTTGCTGTCGCCGCACGGCCGCGCGCCACCTTCCTGGATCCATCTCTGGTGAAAGGCGACGCCCAGCGGCGGAACCGAACGACCCGGCACCTCGCCACCTGCGCTGCACGGCCGCATGGCGGCATGGGAATCAGGTCGCCGTTGGACGCAACGGTTCTGCATGCGCTGCGTCCAAGTAGACGTTTGTATTGTATCCTCGATAGATCGCCTGGATAGCCCAAGGGAGGCGTTCGTGATCAGCGGCAACGGTCGAGAAGAACGTGTGCCTCCGATTCACTTGGGGATCACGAACGTGGCGCCCTTTTGTTTGGTTCAGCTTCAACCGACCCCTATCTATCCCTCTGCCCGTCTGAGATTGCCGTTGACTGGGGATTGATGAGCGCCCAAGCCCAGGCCTACTAGTGCTCGCTCCCTTGTCGTGTCACGTGGACGGTGGATCCTCGGTTGATCGTGGCCTGTTTCCGTCGAACTTGGCACTGCTGGCCTGCTGCTGGGGCGGTCGCGGTCAACTGGGTGAGGCGTCCCCCTCGACCCTCGTCTGCGATCAGGGGTGGGGGCACTGGGGGTTATGGCGATTGCGGCATCCCGTGCGTTGCTTGCTTCACGTGATGCCTCCATTCTCGACAGGCACGTCGACATCCACGAAGATGCGTCTTGTAGACCTCGGAACTCGGGAAGGGTGCACCGTGCACGGCAGATAGATTTGCCAAGACATAAAGCCTTGTCATGTTATCACAGCTCGCAACTGGATTCAGGTTCTTTGGCAAAGGCCAGATTACACTCGGCAAAGCCTTTGCTGAGTGCGATATTCGGCAAAGAACACACAGCAAAAAATTGATCGGCAAAGTCCTCTTTGCCGAGTGTCTTTTATTGGGCACTCGGTAAAGGCTTTGACGAGTGCCTCGGGGACACTCGGCAAAGAAAAGCAACCGTCACGGCGCCGGTCCCGTTGACGGTCACTTTGCCGAGTGCCAACCCGGCAGGCACTCGGCAAAGATTTTTTATTTTTTTTAAAAAAAATTCTTTGCCGAGTGCCAACCCTTCAGGCATTCGGCAAGGAGTTTTTATTTTTTTTTACAAAATTTCTTTGCCGAGTGCCAACCTTCAAGCACTCGGCAAAGATTTTTTATTTTTTTTAAAAAAAATTCTTTGCCGAGTGCCCCCTGTCCGGCACTCGGCAAAGTTTGAATTTTTTTTAATTTCTTTGCCGAGTGCCCTCTGCCCGGCACTCGGCAAAGTTTGAATTTTTTTTAATTTCTTTGCCAAGTGCCTCTGTCCGGCACTCGGCAAAGTTTGAATTTCCTTTGCCGAGTGTCCTCTGTCCGGCACTCGGCAAAGAATTTTTTTAAAAAAAAATTCAACTTTGCCGAGTGCCATGGTCACAGCACTCGGCAAAGCTGAAAAAATAGTTTTCTGGACACTAATTTTTCCAGCTTTGCTGAGTGCTGTGACCATTGCACTCGGCAAAGGGGTCCTTTGCCGAGTGCAACACTCGGCAAAGTGACCAAAAACTGCAAATTTTAATTTTTTTACATTCCATCATGATAAATAAATTCATACAAACATATATCACATATATATCTCATTCATCACATATATATCTCATCCATCACATATATATCTCATCCATCCACACATCTATCCGCATATATCATATCCATCACAATATATATCACATATATAATAATAAGTGCTCAAGTCCATTCAAATAAATACACAAGTCCATCAAAGTCCACAAGTGCATCACAAGTATATCACAAAGTGAACAACAAATTAAAAAAATACAACGTGCACTCATCTTGGCCAAGGCGACTGTGGTGAAGGCCCAGCTCCATCATTCGGAGGTGCATGAGGTGGATTATTCGAACCACCATCAGACGGAGACTGCACAAAGGAGAAAAGATTACATGTGAGACAAGATTATTTAGATAGCTAATCTAGGAAGGTAGAGTCCATACAAGCAAAGCACAAGCGAAAGTAAAAAAACTTTCATACTTACAGGAGTAGCTGTAGCTGCAGGACGCGGAGGCAGAGGTGGAACCAACAGCCCAGGTGGCAAAGAAAAGCTCACACGTTGCCCAAGTCCTTGTAGAAACTCCGTAATGTCCGTCAGTCTCTGCGCCTGGGCCTGCCGCTCGGCCCGCTCAGCCTCCAGCTGGGCCGCCATCCTCTACTGCCCGGCCTCCAGCTCCTGACGTTGCCTCATTTCTTGTTCCAGCCGGACCTGCAATATTTTACTCCAGTATTTCAGTAATGCAAAGCTAATTAAGGTGTGTAAAGATCAATGTATGACGAGTAAAATAGGAATAACCTCGAGTGCGTCGATCTAGTGCTGTGCAGCGGTCGGCTGTGTGCAAAATTCTTTGCCGAGTGTCATCATTCCATAAGGATTGAACCCATCTGTTGTCAGCGCGACACGTACATTACGAGCCTCATCTGCTTTGTCACGATGTTTGTCATTAAAGCGGATCCACGCTTCACCATCGGATAGATGTACCATCTTGTCAGGATTGTACCGTTTGCCATTTTTGTGCCATGTCATCTGTTTCGCGGATTCCTCGGTCATGTATAGCCATTGGATCCTCGGTAGGAACGGAAGGTACCGTAGGATTTTTATGGGGATCGTAAGTTGCCTCTTCTGGCCATCATCAGAGTCTACCTCCAGGTACCTGGAGGATTTACACTTTGGACAGAACTTTGCATGCTCGTGTTCTTTCCTAAACAGGACGCACCCCTTCGGACAAGCATGTATCTGCTCATACGGCATCTTAAGTGCTCGAAGGAGTTTCTGTGACTTGTACATGCTCTTTGGCAGAATGTGGCCCTCCGGAAGCAGGGTGCCAATCACGGTCAACATCTTATCAAAGCTAGGTCGACTCAAGTTTAACTCAGACTTCAACCCTATTAAGCGTCCAATGGCATCCAGTTGAGACACAGTTGACCGATCGTTAAGGGGTTTCTGTGCCGAGTCCATCATGTCGTAGAACACCTGTGCGGCTGCCTCTATCTCCTTCTTCTCACGTCCCTCATCGAACTGTCCTTGGTGAAAGTCATCTAACATGTCTGGTACCCCGGCATCAATATCAAAAGCCTCCACCCGTGGTCTCACCACCTCCTCTCTCATACGATAGACTTCACCATGGTGGACCCACCGGGTGTAGTCCGACGTAAATCCATTCTTCACAAGATGTTTACCCATTTCCACCTTGTTTATCCTCCTCCTGTTTCCACATTTGCTGCAGGGACACAAAACTAGGCAATGTCCTTTAGCAGCCTTGCCAAATGCATTGTTCAAGAAAGCATCGGTCTTGTTCATCCATTCTGTGGTGTAATCACTCTGACTTCTCCAGCCCATGTACATCCACTGACGGTCATCCATCCTCTAACATATGTATCAACGAGTAATGTAACCATCAATTGCATCTACATGGTGTTCCTACTATCTAATAGGTGAGGATAGGTCCTAATCCCACCCGCGGATGCGTAGATGAGGTTAGTTTCTATGCTCTACTCCTATCTGAGACAGAATTTTGGCAGCACCTCCCCGCTGTTCTCCAGATACACGTCCTACCAAAGAAGAGTGTGTATCCGGAGAACAACAGGGAGGTGATGTCGAAACTTTGTCTCGGACCGGAGCAGACCATGGAAACTAACCCATCTACGCATCCGCGGGCTGTCCAAAAAACATGGACAATCCGAAACAGATATGGTCATATATATGCAAAGATCTGCATATCTCCAACCGTATCTCTTTCGAACGGGAGACGCCTAACTAGGTTACGCGATCAACGACCATGATATAGAAAGAGGGGTTATACCTAGGGTGGCGACAGAGTCAGGCTAGCGGGGCCGTGGCAGGTCGGTGCAGTGGCGAGGCGACGCGGTGCAGGCAGACCAGCACGGCGACGGGAACTCCAACTCGGCTCCAACGGGCTCTTCTCTACAAAAATGGAACAAAATACTGTCATTTAAAAAAAATTCGGCAGAACCTCCCATGCACGGTGAGGTTTCCAAAACCTGCAAAAAACAGCAGCACGATGGCCGACAAGCACATATGTCTCAAGAGAAGCCATGTAATTTGGATATCAATCCATGCAGAAAAATATATTCAAGTAGTACCACTACTTCTACTACTACTTCCACTATTGCTACTACTACTACCACTAGTTCTACTGCTACTACCACCACTATTGTTATAACTACTACCACTAGTTCTACTACTACTACCACTACTTCTACTACTACCACTAATTCTACTACTACTACTACCACTAGTTATACTACTACTACCACTACTTCTAATACTACTACTACCACTAGCACTACTAGTACAACAAATACTACTACAACTATCACTACCACGACAACAACAAGAGAGAAGGCATACCTGACGGGCCCCGGGGGTAGGGGCGGGCGGCGTCGGGGTCGGGCGGCGTCGGAGTCGAAGTCGGGGTCATCGGAGTCGGGAACGGGGCCAGGGGCAGGGCCGACGGCTGGGGGCAGGGCACAGCCGGGGACAGGGCGCGGGCAGCACGGGCGGAGCGGGCGCGCGGCGCGGGGGCGTGCGCGGCGCGGGCGTGGGCGCGGGGGTGGGCTGTTTGACTGCCCGGCCGGCCGAATTTGGTTAAGTCCCACAACCGCCCTTTGCCAAGTGCCGGATCAGGGAGGCACTCGGCAAAGATTTTATTTTTTTAAAAAAAATTCTTTGCCGAGTGTCCCAGATCTGGCACTCGGCAAAGATTTAAATTTTTTTTAAAATTTCTTTGCCAAGTGTCCCTGATCTGGCACTCGACAATTTTTTTTTGAAAAATACTTTGTCGAGTGCCCCTGGCACTACACTAGGCAAAGATTTTTTTTTATTTTTTTTTTTGAAAAATACTTTGCCGAGTGCCCCTGGCACGACACTCGGCATAGATTTATTTTTTTTAAAAATGTCTTTGCCGAGTGCCCTGTGAAGGTACTCGGCAAAGACGAATTTTTTTTAAAAAATCAAAACCCTCTTTGCCGAGTGCTTTATTCGTGGCACTCGACAAAGTTTTTTTTGTTTTTTGCCTCCAAATTTTTTGTGCAGCCCTTTTAAAGCACCAGGAACTCCTAGTTAGAATTTGGGGATTTTTTATGGCTTTTTGATATATTTAGTTACTTTATTTCATTTACTTGAATTTTTTTTAAAAATATAATTTTGAACTGCACGTGGTACGAATAATGGAATTTAATGATTCAAAAAATGATAGTCATGTTACTGAGTGTAGTGTGAGGCCGTATCCAGGAACGGACCCGAAATTTCGGACATCTTGTTCACGAAATATGACCGCGAACTTGCGTGCGAAGTGTTTTTAAATTCTATAAAAAGCAAACGAAGTCCGAAAATCATAAAACTTGTTGAGATATCGTGATATCGTATGTGGAGGCTATGATAAAAAATTTAGAACATTTCGTGCACGTTGTCACGTACGATGCTTACAAACCAGGACATCTCTACATGTGGTTTGTAAGCATCGTACATTCGTACGTGCCAACGTGCACGAAATGTTCTAAAATATTTATCATAGCCTCCACATACGATATCATGACATCTCAACAAGTTTCATGATTTTTGGATTTCGTTTGCTTTTTATAGAATTTAAAAACACTTCGCACGTAAGTTCGCGGTCATGTTTCGTGAACAAGATGTCCGAAATTTCGGATCCGTTCCTGGATACGGCCTCACATTACACTCAGTAACATGACTATTATTTTTTGAATCATTAAATTCCATTATTCGTACCAAGTGCAGTTCAAAATTATATTTTTCGAAAAAATTCAAGTAAATGAAATAAAGTAACTAAATATATAAAAAAGCCATAAAAAATCCCCAAATTCTAACTAGGAGTTCCTGGTGCTTTAAAAGGGCTACACAAAAAATTTGGAGGCCAAAAACAAAAAAAACTTTGCCGAGTGCCGTTGCATGGCACTCGACAAATGGGGTCTTTGTCGAGTGCCACGAATAAGGCACTCGGCAAAGAGGGTTTTGATTTTTTTTTAAAAAATTCGTCTTTGTCGAGTGCCTTCACAGGGCACTCGGCAAAGACATTTAAAAAAAAATCTTTGCCGAGTGCCGTGCCAGGGGCACTCGGCAAAGTATTTTTTAAAAAAAAATTAAAAAAAAATCTTTGCCGAGTGAAAGTATTTTTTTAAAAAAAATTTGACGAGTGCCAGATCTGGGACACTCGGCAACAAAATTTTTTTAAAAAAATTTAAATCTTTGCCGAGTGCCAGATCTGGGACACTCGGCAAAGAATTTTTTTTAAAAAAAATAAAATCTTTGCCGAGTGCCTAACAGCCGGCACTCGGCAAAGAAGGACGTGGCCGAACACCGTTACGCGGGTCATCCTATGCCGAGTGCCGCGCTTTTGCCGAGTGCATTTTTTTACCGAGTGCCCGGCACTCGACAAGCAGCACTCGGCAAAGAAGGTCTTTGTCGAGTGTCCGATTTTTGACACTCGATAAAGAATTTTGCACTCGGCAAAGTCTCTGTTTCCAGTAGTGGCTTATTACATACACCAAAAATCTTTTAGGTGTGCTTTTGATTTAACGTCATAACATACTATTTCTTTTATTCTCACACCCCATATGTTATAAAACCACCCTTTTTTAAAAAAAATATGGCCACCATTTAGGCCTCATTTGGATGTTGTAGCATTAAGAAACCATAGTATAAAAAACTATAGTTTTAGAACCATTGATCTGCAAAACCGTGGTTTAGAAAAAAGAGATCTAGAGTGGAGTTTTTAAAACTCCCAAAAGACTAGTTTCAGCAATACCATGGTATTCAAAACCATAAAGTTTGTTGCACCCAAACACTTTATGGCACTCTAAAACCAAAGTATTTCACGCAACCATGGTATTTTTCTAAAACTCCAAAAATACTTTCGGTCCGTTCGCTGGTTGGTTTCTGGGCTGGTTTAGGCTGGCTGGTGCTGGTTTATTGTGAGAGGAAAACACTGTTGGCTGATTGATTTGGGCTGGCTGAAACCAACAAGCGAACAGACTGTTTATATCCAAACAGGGCCTTAGTAGTGACAAACTTAGTTTTTGACCAAACACAGCGCAAACACAAAAGCACTTGCTGCATTGTGTGAACAAGACATCCAGGATTCCAGGCCACTAGGATGTGATCAGATGTAAGAGCACCCCCAAGAGTTTCCAAAACTCATTCTCAATCTTATTTCTTTGGCGGGATTGAAAAAAGTTTTCTCCAACTTCTTACGCCAAGTCGCAATATTTCCGCACTTAAGAAAATCAAGACACGAGAAAAGATATGTATGTGAGGGCGGCGTGGAATCGGCATTGGCACGACTTCTACCGATATTTCTTCATTCTCGCTCCAAGAAAGAAACCCTAGCCTCTTTTGGCGTGCTCTAGCCAAGCCTGGAGACGGCCACCCCTAGCCACCACTTGCCGGCCGCAACTACTACTTGGCTGTGGCTAGCTGGGACGTGCCTGAGGGTGGACGGGTATGGCTGGGTGCGATCGTGGCGAGACTTCGGAATGACGGTCGTGCGTCAAACAAACCTTCATTTAGGACCGATGTTTAAGAGTAAGATTTTGGAAATGGTTGGAGAAACCTAATAATTGTGCTCTCAAATTTTTTGGTGACTAGAAAAACTTATTGATTTTGGAAACATTTTTTTAGGAAAAATGCTCTAACCAACCGATATGACACTGGATTCGAACACCAATATACTTTTGAAACCAAATAAAATTTATAATGTTGTCGTCAATGTGGGGATATTATTTGTGTCAAAGATTGAGCAACTGTTCCATTAATCTACGGCGTGGCAAGTCTTCAAAACCTAATGCAGAGACATGTCGTTACGAAATGATTGGGTAGCTAGATTAACCTGGGATTATTCATATCTGCGAAATGATTACAACAACAACCAAAACATTTTCTTTAGTTGAAAAATAAAAAAGAATTCTGAAAGTCCTTTAGTTGTGTGGTCGCCTTCGTGCCGCCTCCTTTCCTTCTCTTCCGCCCCACCAGACCAGACCACCACCACCAGTCCACCACCCTCCGGCTGCTACTTTTGCCGTCTCCACCGCCCTTCTGGCCTTCTCCAAAGCCCCAACCGACTGCGCGTTCCCTCCCAAACGCACCCCCTCCTCCCCTCCAGTGACAGCCTTCTAAGCCTGCGCCTCCTCGGGCTCCCCCTCCAGCCCGTGCCACTGCACTTGCTGTGCCGACCCGAGCTGCGGTCGAGTGAGTTAGTAATGGAGCCGCGGCGGCGGCGGCCACCGAGGCTGCCGCTCCATGCGTTCTTCTTGGTTGCCGCTACTTGGCCGCTCGGGAGCTCAGGTTTGTTTCTTCTCCTTGAGCTTTGGATTTCGTCGGTGTAATTGGGTGTGCATTTGGGCTTATGGTGTTCTGCTACCTCCCTGCTTTGCAGCAGGGGTTGCAAGCTTCGGAGTTGGTGCGGAGAGCAATGGAGCTTCGTCTAGTTTTAGGTTAGTGTGCTCAGATTCTTAGAATTACATCTCATTTTGTTACTACTTGTTATATACTCTCAAAAGTATGTCTAGTACTTGCTAGAAATGGGTACAGCTGTTTTCTGATATTCAGCTAATGTTATTCTTGGGACTGGAATTGGAGGCTCGGATGCTTTTGGTTTTGGCCTCTTGTCACACATGGGCTGGCAAATAGCAAAAAGTTGTGAATTTGGTTTCTTGACCTTGTAAAGAGTCGCCTCTCAGGCTCTGGGTTGAACTGGTATCAGAATCAGCCACAGGGTATTTGAATCTTTTAAACTGTCGTCATGCTTCTCTTTGTACTGGATCCAGCAAAAAAAAAAACGTTTCAACCTCAATTCTGAAACATAATTGTCCGTTCAGAAAATAAAAATAATTAAATGTGAATAAAAAACAATCAAGAGAATTATTTTTCATACTGGCATCTATAGAAAATGTGTCTTCTTGGCTTGCCAATATGACTAATCCTTCTGTAGGAATTCCAGGAGACTGCTGCAGATTGGAGACAGAAACGAAGATGGCCTATTTCATCTCCCACATGCACGGACTCTAACAGCACAAGAGCAGATCTCATAGAAGAGCTCCAACACCAGCACCAGCACCAGCGTCTGCTCCAGCACCCTCACCATCCATGTCGCCACCAGAAGGCTTCACCGTCTCCATCACCACATAGGTTCACGATCAATGCCACGTCAATCAACTTCGCAATCATCATCCATCCCGTAGCCCCTCCACATTTGGTTAGGCCTGAGCCTAGGCAAGATGAAAATGATCCTAATAGTTGATACTCCACCTCATTCTCGCCATAAGCATTCCTGGACAACCTATGGTTTAGTTGCAGCAGGGATTGTCCGTTTTCCTTTTGGTATCAGCAGCTAGTATTCTCTGCTTCCGAGCTAAGAAAATGGGAACTGTGAGGCCATGGGCGACAGGTCTAAGTGGACAATTGCAGAAAGCTTTTGTAACTGGTATGACTTTTTTCCTAGCTATGTATATACCATATATGTGGTACTGTTCCAGTTTATATATCACAATGCTGTAATCATATTTCTAGGTGTACCTTCGCTGAAACGATCAGAGTTGGAAACGGCATGCGAGGATTTCAGCAATATAATTGGCTCTACCTCTACCTGCATGCTGTACAAGGGAACTTTATCTAGTGGAGTTGAAATTGCAGTGGCCTCAAGCTTGGTAACATCTGCAAAGGAATTGGTCGAAAGAAAATGAATCACAGTACAGGAAAAAGGTATTGTACAGTTATCTTCAGTCTGCTTAGATACAACTTGCTTAATTTTAATCGATGAAAATAATAATGGTTTCAGATCACAAGCTTGTCCAAAGTAAGTCACAAGAATTTTATGAACTTGCTTGGCTACTGTGAGGAAGAGCATCCCTTTACCAGGGTGATGGTATTTGAATATGCTCCAAATGGGACACTTTTTGAGCATCTCCATGGTAAGCGCATTGCTGTCATGAGTTTCTCAGTTTCATCTGTCACAAAACTGTTCTCTTCACTGTGTACAATTTTTGTCACTATGACTTCTGTATTGTTGATCAAAGTTTGACAATGCATTCCTGATTTCACCTGCAGTCAGGGAAGCAGAGAAGCTTGACTGGATGGCACGGCTCAGGATATCCATGGGCATTGCTTATTGTCTTGAGCACATGCATCAGCTGAAAACACCAGTTGTGCTGAGGAACTTTGACTCAACTACACTATACCTTACTGATGACTTCGCTGCAAAAGTCTCAGATCTTGAATTTTGGAATGATGCAAAGGGACATAATTCTACCAACAATGAACTGGCTTTCTCCCCAGACCCTGAGAACATTGTGCGCAAGTACGGCATGGTGTTGCTGGAGATATTGACCGGAAGAGTTCCTTGTTCTGAGGATGATGGACCACTGGAAAACTGGGCGTCTCCCTATTTTGAAGGTGAGATGCGTCTTGAGGAGCTGATTGACTCTAGCATCGGTTTCTTCCCCGAAGACACTGCACGTGCCCTTTGTGAGGTTGTAAGATCCTGCATTGATCCGGATCCAAAGAAGAGACCGCAGATGAAAGAGGTTGCAGCTCGGATGAGAGAGATCACCGCGTTGGGGCCTGATGGGGCGACTCCGAAGGTGTCACCGCTCTGGTGGGCTGAGCTTGAGATCATGTCTTCTGAGAGCTGAGTTTGGACGCATGCCAGATGATATTGTTTCTCCTAGTGTGACTGAGAATTCTTTGAGCTATTGGTTGCTGCTAATCTTGTTTGTGGAATAGGTGATTAGGTAGAAGAAGTTGAGAATTTGTTGTGTGCAAAATTGCATATAGGGAGTTGTATTGTACTTGTACATGTCAGGAAGGTTAACATTACAACATACTGATATGCAGGCATTCTAGCCAAGTGAGCAATAGAAAGCATGTGTGGCTTGTTTTTGCTGCAATAGCTCTTTTGTCAAGCAATTGCTACTGGTATTGCCTTATTCTACTGAGGTTGAAATAGCAAATCCTTATGGTTCAATCTTCCCAAAATTATGGCAAATGTTAGCCCAAAAATGAAAATAATCAGCAGTGTTTACTGAGGTTGAAATGGCAAATCCTTATGGCCCAATCTTCCAAAAATTATGGTTAGCCCCAAAAATGAAAATAAATACAATGTTTTTCACTTTGGTTTTGTGGGCCCCTCTCATCAGAGAAGAGATCCCTACCTTGGTTTTGTGGGCCCCCCTCATCAGAGGAGATCCCTCTCATCAGAGAAGAGATCCCTCCATAAATTTGTGTATGCTGCTGCTTTGTGTGGCGAGCACACGGTATTCTTTAGTAAAAGGCGAAAGAATAGTTCGCTTTGTGCTCACCACGCAGCTGCATGCCTCGCAAAGGCTGGCTCGGGTGCTATTTCAAAGACGGTGGAGATGACTGCTGGCTCAGCAGTACGGGACTAAACTGATGGTAGCACATCTCGTTTCCTGTGGGCCAGATTATAGATAACTGTTGGTATCGTGGGCCTGATTAGAAAGTAACTGTTGGTCTCATTGGGCCTAGTAACAAACAACTACTACTAGGTAAATCAGCTCCGGTTGGTGCTTTGGCCATCGATAGAAGAGAATCAGAGAAGGCATGTGTGCACATTTCGAACCAAAGAACAAAGCGTAGTTGTGAACACGAACAAACGTGTAGAGCTGACTATAGAGAAAAAAATGCAACCAAGAAATGCAATGCAGCAAATGCCATGGCCTCGTTAGCTGAAGGCACGACGGAACCACAACTCATAATACAGAGTACACCCACTACAGTTTGCAGAAATAAAGCAGAGAGAATCTTCGCTTTCGCTGCATTACTTTAAAAACTCGAATTTGTAACCAGTCGTGCCTCCGAGTGCACGTCACACGGCATACATACAAAAGAAGAAAAAGAGGAAGATTCGTCGATTCCACCGGTGGTTTGAACACCTTGCTGACCTGGTTCTTTCTTCAGCCTTTTCTTCCTCTCTTTCTTCTGGAGGTGCTGGCCGTCTGCAACCTTTGATGCATGCTCTTTGTCACCTGCGCAGTCTACCTTAAACAACACGTGCTCAATCTCCTGCGGTGCTCGCTCTCGGCGGTGCCTCCCAAGTCCAACTAACAGTAACAGAACTAAGGCTTTTGTATATACTCCTTAGAGATATGTGCATGTTCTGGTGCTCCTGCCTCACTGATCTGCAGTGCTCCGTCTGCTTCCACCCCATGAGAGTAGAGAAGAGATCGTCTCATCATTCTGCCTCGCAAAAATCGCAGCTGAATCAACGACGAGGAGGGCGGCGGCCGGCCGGCTAGCTCTGGGGTTCGTCGGCCTTGGTGGAGGCTTTGCTGTACAGCTCCAGGGTGTCGCCGTGGGTTGGGTCCAGGCACAGCGCGGCCTCGCAGTCCCGCAGGGCGCTCTCGCTGTCGCCCATGGAGTCGAAGAAGGCCGCGCGGAGGTGGAGCAGCTGGAGGTCCGGCTTGAAAGCTACGGCTCCTGACAGCTCCGCGATCGCCTCCTCTTCCTTGCCCTCGTCCATCAAAACTGGGGGATGAAACAGAAATGCAAACATTACTGTGCTTGTCAAATCGAAAATTCGTAATGCACACAATTGGAGGGAGCACAACAACTGCAATAACAAATCTTATACTCCCTCCATTTCAAAATGCAAAAATGCAGTGTTTATAATCTGAAAAATAAAAGGCATTAACCGTTAATTAGTCAAAATATATGTACGCTTAATTTAAAACATGCATCATTAGATTCATACTAACTTCACATATTTCAGTAAGATGTTGCTTTTGTAACAATTGATGCTATATTGATCATAGAAATTAATGGTCAAGGTATACCTTGAAAGATCTTCTCAAATCTTTATACGTCTTATTAAAAAAGAAAAGAAATGGAGAGACTGTTGGAGAAGGTGTAGCTTGCATTACTTAAGACATGTTTCTAGGAATTGGAAGTTCGAAACAATGCAAGATTCCCATGTCATGTTGATATGTTAGGTAGTAGACTCACCAGCTGCTCTGTATCTGTAAGGATAAGTCCTTGTAGGATCAAGAAGCGTCGCTGTGTTCAGGTCGCTCCTCGCAGCGTCGCGCTCGCCATATTCTGACCGTTTTTCATACGCCGACGCGCTGTTGGTAGCTATCTGCACGAGCTTTGTCATCTCCTCATATGCAACCTTTTTCCTATTTTTCAAGTAATGGACTCGAGCTAGACCCTGATGCGCCCGTGTGTGCTTTATGTTCAGTGCTATGCCGTAGCACTCGGCAGCCTCATCCAGCATGTCACAGTCCACGTAGATGCTCCCCATGTTGTTGTATGCCTAAAAGATGTCGTTAGTTGTGAGCACAAACAATTAGCAGAAGTCGAGAGTCTTGGACGATTCTTACTTGCCCCTTCCGAAGGTTGTCAGAAGCACAACTGTTAGCATGTTCCAGAAGCTGTACAACGGAGAGCGAAGATTCTGTGTCAAGGCTAGAATCTCCTAAAGCATACGCCTTGAGGAAGAAGGCTTCGAATGATCTTTGAAGTCCAATCGACTGCTCAGCCTTGGCTAATGCTTCGTCCCGATGTCCACTGTCATACAGAATCCAACCTTCATATACAAGCCTCTCATGCTCATGGAGTGAACTGTTCCGAGCATATCGCAAACTACGCATGGCAGCTTTCTGACAATTTAGCCTACAATATAAAAGGAGACAACAAAAATGTTAAATCTCTTAATAATCCAAAATTTTACTCATTCAATTCCAAATTATAAGTCATTACAACTTTTTTGGAGAGTCAAAGCATCTCAAATTTAACCAAAATTATAGAGAATTATAAAGATTTATGACATCAATTAGGTATAATATGAAAATATAATTAATAAAGAATCTAATGATACTTATTTGGTATCATAAATGTTATTATTTTATTATATAATTTGGTCAACTTGATATGTTTTGACTCTCCCAGAAAGTTGGAATGACTTATAACATATCAACAAATAAACCTTCTCCTTGTTCTCTTCTTTTTCTCCCAACTTTACATGGGATTCATAATTGTGGCATTTACTAGAGGTTTGCTGCCCAAAGTTTTTGCAATTTTTTCATCCAATATGCAGAACAACTATAGTTAGTTTAAAGGCCCTTGGTTAGTTTAGGCCATCCACTCAACTGTAGTTAAGTTGCTAAAGATTAGCCGGAGTGGATCCAAATGAACCCGGCTAATAGGTCAACTAATTGTGAGCTGGACATTCAGTTAATAACTATTTCACTAACTATTCCAACCTACTTCTTTCCATCCTCAAAAGAGTGTCATTTTTGTTAATGTCCAGATTCATAACAAAAACGACTCTCTTTTTTGGATGGAGAGAGTGACTGATAGGAGCTAAAAGATTGTATTTTGCTCTCCCACTACCTTATATTCCACTTGTATTCCTGATAGGTAATAAAAAAAAGAAAGGGCATTATAGACAAAGCAATAATGCATTTACCATTTAGCTGTGGGATCCAAACAATGCCTAGATAATATTAGCTACTGATGGATCAAACATGTCCTTAGTTTAAAATAGCACTGATATTAGCCATGTATGAAATTATCCCCTGGACAAGGTTAATCGAGAATGAAAAGTGGTGCAAGGAGATCTGTCCAATCAAATCCAGCCTCTGTGAAGCAAGCTAATGAACAATGTAAAATAGGCCTAAATATTGGCCCTCCATCCAGTTTTTGATTTACCAAACATGTCATATGAACCAGAAGTTTGAAAAAGGATTTGTTCTCAGATCTCAGCACATGAACGGAGAGAGAGCAGTAGATTCAGATGTACCTTAGCAGGAGAAGTGACTGTCGAAACCGCAAGCTGCTGTTTCCCGGGTTCCCTGGCGAGCATCTGCTGGACAACCGCCAGAGAGCCGATGTCATCCACCGCCGACCACCGGTCGTACAGCTCCATCCAGCAATCTGCCATATCCCACTGCCGCACCTGTCCTCGGAGGAGCTCAATCAGCTGTTCCCCGTGCATTCTCCCATGGAACATCATGTAAGTTGGATCCAACGTCAATATCGCCCTGACATCCTGCACAGCCAACTCGCATTGCTCAAGCGCAAGGTAGAACCACGCCCGGAGCTCCAGGCAATCGGTCGCCATCTTGAAACCGACGACCTTGCTGATCTCTGCGATCGCGGACTCAGAATTGTCCTCCTCTAACAACGCGCAGGCACGATATTTGTACGGGAATGTCATCGTCGGGTCCAGCTCCGTCGCCGCCTGCAGATCAGCCAGCTTTCTCCTTGCCGACACAGTACAGGGAGCGCTCTTGGTACATCCACCCGGCGGGTTCGTCGTAGTCGCCGACGACACTATTCATTAGCTTGTACGCAGCGTACTTGTGCCCGCGCTTGTACTTGGCACGTGCCTCTCCAGCGAGCGAGTAGACATGGCCCTCGGCAACGGCGGCCTCAAACCACTCCTGCGCCTCCTCAAACTCGCCGCGCTGCAGCATCACGCACCCGAGCTGGTGCAGCGCCAGCTGCTTCTGCCATGGCTGCTCCGCGAATTCATTCAGCCTCTCCAACAGCATCACCGTGGTGTTCGATCTCATGTCCTGCTCCATGGCGACGTAAGAGAGGAAGTAGTAGAGCGCGAAGGACGCGTTACCGGAAATGTCAAGGCGCTCTCGCCCCTCTGGGCTGCACAGCAGGCGCGCGATGTCCGGGTAGGTGAGCGACTTGGGGAGCTCCCGCAGGAACGCCTGGAGGCAGGAGGCGACGAGGAGGTGGGAGGCCTCCTCGAGGCCGATGTCGATGAGGGATCGGGCGTTGTCGAGGCCCCGCACCATGGCTGCGAGCTGGTTGTCGCAGGCTGCCTTCAGGTCCCTCGCAGCAGAACTTGTTGGCGAATGCGAGGAGCTGGGAGATGATGTCGGGCGGGAAGTCGTCCACGCGGCCGTGGCGGCTGTAGGCGGAGACCGCGCGCATGCCGCGCGGCGTGATGCCGTCGCGGGAGAAGTCGATCCGGTCGCGGTGCGCCTCGGCGAACCCGCCGTAGAGGAGCGTGTTGAGCGGCTTTGAGAGCGCCGCAATGCACGAGCGCTCGCACGCCACCTCCTCCTCGCCGATGATGAACCACAGGTCATTGGTCTCCGGCTCCTCCTCCTCGCTCATCTCGGAGGCAGGCGCCCGACGTGTTGTGCCTGAGGCGGTGCGGTGGAGGGGTGACCGGGAGGAGGCGGCGGGCGGCGGCACGGGCAGAGCGGGTCCACGCTGTGGGACACGCTGGCGAAGACCGCGGCGCGGGGGCACTCGAGCAGCGGTGTCGTCGCGGTGCAGGGCGCGAGCGGAGGCGGCGTCGGGTCGAGCTCGTCCTCGCGGCGCTCGTACCGGAGCCACGCGGCGAGCACGGCGCGCCGGTGTGGGTTGTCCGCGTGGACGCGCGCAGCCCGCAGCGCCCGCCGGATCAGCCGCGCGTCGCCGATCGACTGGAACAGCGCGTGCTGCTCCAGGTACGCGTCGCAGAGGTCGTCGTCGGGCCCCGCCGTGGCGGCCGACACCCGCCGGTACGACGCGGCGAGCGCACCGACGTGGTCGACGGGTCGCAGGCACGCGTCCAGGGCCGGCTCCAGCGCGTCGGCCACCGGGAGGCCGCACGGCAGGTGCGGCTCTGGCACGAAGGCCCCCGACGTGGACGGCGCCGCGTGCGGGTAGTAGAGCGATCCGGACCGCATCGATATGGTCTTTGGAGGAGGCGGGGTATGGGGCTTGCCGATGCTGCTCCCGCCGGCATCCGCCGAGCCGGACGTGGAGGCTCCGACGGAGCTTAAGGCGTATAATTGAGCGGCCTTGCAACCCTCGATCAGCTTCAGGCTCTTTATCGTCGTGAGGAAGTTATTGGTCATGGTGAATCCCGCAGCCGGCTTGCCCGTTCCTCCTCCTCCTCCTTCCCTCGGCTATGGCGCGCGCGTTTGGCCAGCAGCCTGTCACACGGCGACGATCGTGCCAGAGCGGGAGTTCCCGGCGGAACGGCTGGTGCGCGCGCGCGTCGCCCCCGCCCTCCCGCGCGGCCGCGCGTCCCCGCCGTGCGCCCAGGCGTGACCTGTGTAATGCCGTTGGTTGCGGGGGGGCGGCGGGAGTGGGCCGGGGGCGCGGGGAGACGAGGCGCTTCGTTGAGGACGGAGGGGGAGGACACCGAGGAAGGCGGGGGGCCGTAGCTGCTGCCGCCCTCTTCTGCAGCTTTTGGAATTTTTTAGCTAGTTTTTTTTCATCCCTGCTCTGCTGTAATCGTGGGTTTTCGCTTGAAAAGGACCTCCCAGGGGAGGGAAAAACCAGGAAACATGTTCAAATTTCACATCAACATCGACAAGATGTATAGCCATATAGAGTTATATATAGGGCCTGTTTGTTACTTGTATAGTTGTATCATCTTATCATCTAGCCTGGCTCGCGTGATTTCAGCCAGATTCAGGCCCCGTTTAGTTCCGAAAATTTTTGGCTTTTGGATATGGTAGCACTTTCATTTTTATTTGGCAAAAATTGTTCAATTATGGACTATTTAGGCTTAAAAGATTCGTCTCACGATTTCTCGGCTAACTGTGTAATTAGATTTTTTTTCGTCTACATTTAGTACTCCATGCATATGCCGCAAGATTTGATGTGACGGGGAATCTTGAAATTTTTTTATTTTTGGCTTGCATCTAAACGGGGCCTCAGTTAAGGCAGACCGAACACATACAAAATCGCTTTGTTTAGTTACTCATATTTAGGGCCTGCTTGACAGAGATTCATCACTAGAAAAGTGAATTTGGATCTGAGATTCACCGTGGATCTGAGATCCACCCTGAATCTGCTAAGGAACTGTTTGGCAAAATAGCAAACCCAGAATCACGAATGGTCTGTTTTGTTATGAATGGTCTATTTTGCCCTTGGGTCGTAATATGATGCATGTAGAGCGCGTCTTTTGTATTTTTTAACAGAAATGCAATATCTTGACACACAAAATAGATGATTAATTAATCCTGTCCATGACAACATCTCAACAATATTACAATTGTTCATACATAAAAATATCTAAAGAGAGCAAAGGTCCATGACACAAAATGAGGACTAGTCATCCATTACATGCTAGTTGTTCCAAGCAATAGCAAGAGCCGTGGCCAAGTCATCACAAAATTTATCCATAGTGGGGGCATTGGCTTCGAGCCATCCGATGTAACTGCATATTTGTTATACCTTTCTAGTATTGTTGGGACAAAATGAGGATTACGATCGAAATGAGCAAAGTCCGCATCTTCACTATCGTGCCCATGAATAAAATTGTGAAGGACCATACAAGCAACAACCACCATTTTTTGCTTCCACATCAGGTAGTTGGGCATCTTGTATAGAATTTGTCACTTCATTTTCCAAACTCCAAAAGACCTCTCAATAATATTTCGAATAGAAGAGTGAATGCGATCGAATTTTTCCTTAGGTGTTTTGGGTTCCGTACCTCTATGCCACTCCGGCATAAGATATCTTTCACCCTTGTAAAGAGCTAGATAGCCGGGCCGATTAGGATAGCCGACATCAACGACATAGTATTTGCCTAAACACGATGAAAACAATATAATTGAATATTATGTATCATACAAAAGAGAATAAACGATTAATTATTCATTTGTATTACCTTGTGGAGGATGTGGCAGGAATTTTTCGTCCACATTGATTGCATTGTATAGAACACTTGTGTCATGCATAGATCCCGCTTGACCTGTGGATACATATGTGAATCGCATGTCAAAATAAAAAATTGCTAAGACATTTTGGGTGGGTATCCCTGTTTTTCCAATATACTTCACTTGTTCATCGGGGTGAAGAGAAACTGGAATATGCGTACCATCTAGAGCACCAATGTAATCCTTAAAATGTGGATACACTCGTCTATCATCTTTAATCCTCCTATGAACTGTAGGAAAATTAGGGTCCTTAGGTCTAATAAAATCCTTTGCCATGGCCATCAAAGAGTTAAGGACCTCATCAAATTTCCTAGACCATGTGTCACCCGAATGCTTGAACCGATTTTGAACTTTTCGGCTCGACTCATTTCCAGCACATGTAAATAAAAACATGGCAATGCTCTCATAGGTAGACATATGATAGGATGCTTTTAGCCCGTACCTTTCCACCAATAAACCAAGGAGGTCCTCGAATATTCCATTGCTCATACGAAGTTGAGTATAGCATTCCCCCGGAGTGTGCAATGTCTCTAGCAACCACCCCATGCATAAATAAATGACATCATCTCTAAAATGGCAACAATCTCCCAATCATCACTAGACAACTTGGCCTTCACTTCCTCCATACATCACATCATACTTCCTCCTAAGCCAATTGAGCCTCTGATCGTGGTGGGGGGTGGGGGGTTTCATGAACATTTCCCTTTGCTCTTTCTTGATAAACAACTCGGATGCCACAAATTGCTCATCGGAGTTTGGTTTGGCACCACGTGCCTTAACATGTTCCATGACTTGGTCAATGGTGATCCTAGCTTGCCTACTAGACACAAAAGAAGAAGCAGACATAGAAACCTTTGAGATGTGCTCTTGGATAACAAGTGATGTGCTTGTCTTATGTTTCTTTGTGGGCTTCTCTAAAATCACATGGGCCCTTTTCTTACCATTGACTGTGGCATGAGTGACCTCCCCAACCTCATCTCCATTATCAAAAGAATTGTTGTCGCCCATAGGATACTCAGTGGGGTCCTCAATTGGCTGCTCAGTCTCTGTACCATCAACCTCATCTCCATCAAGGGGTATGATGGGGTTGGAATTCATAGGATTCCAATGATCTTGCTCCTCATTAACGATGTTGCCAAACATCACCTCACTACCGGAAAAACGTCCTTTGCCGAGATCCGAGATTTTTGCCGAGAGCAAAAACGCGGGCTCTCGGCAAAGAAAACGTTTGCCGAGCGCGGCTCTCGACAAACACCGGCCGTCAGCAAGTGACAGGATTGCCGTGGGCCTGCATCTCGGCAAGCAACAGCTCTCGGTGAAGTGGGCCGTTTTGCCGAGAGCCGCGCTCGGCAAAAAATGCCCGTCGGCAAAACGGTCCTTTGCCGTAGGCCGCGCTCTCGGCAAAATCAGGCTCTCGGCAAAACATTGCCGCGGGCCCATAGCCGTGACCTGCCCTGACGGCGTCACCGCTTTGCCGAGAGCCCCTCCGTTACTGCTCTCGGCAAATATTTGCCGAGAGCCCCTCCCAGGCTCTCGGCAAATGTGGTTTCTATATTTCATGTGCATGTGTTTCTCTTCTCCTAACTCTCTCCAATTAAATTATTTTTTCTTTCATATGCTCCAAACTTTTTTCTCTATAGACATACTACAGGTTGTACTCAATATTAAAATTTTGTGTATTTTTGTAATTATTTGCTATATATAATTAATTAATTGCATTTCAAGGAGTTTTTTTAATCGATTAAAATTTGAACAGCGATTGATTTAAACACGGGAAAAATTAAGTAGAAAATGATATTCATGCTATTTATGCATTATTGAGGGCAAATAACATCTTGTTGACGTTTTTTCACCTTTTATTTTACGAATCGAAGACCACGAACATATGTCGCCCAACGATTTAAAAATTCTTAAAAAAGGAATCGAAGTCGGAAAATTGTGATATTTGCAATGAAGTCATGGTATCACACTTGGAGGCTGTGGTAAAAAATTGAAAATGTTTCGCACAAGTGGTTGCGTATGATTCTTACAATCTGAGACATCTCCGAATAAGTTTCATAAAGTTGAGAAGGATCCATTATGATTTTCAAACAATGTCACCGTCGAATTAGTTTTGGAGTTCCAAACTTTTTGTATAGCCATTAGAAAGCATAAGTTGTAACACGGCAAAATTTCGTATTTTTCCGGAGCCGTTTGCTGTTTATTAATTTTTTTTGGAAATTATTTGCCGAGAGCTTCAGGGGATTGCTCTCGGCAAAGGCTCTTTGCCGAGAGAAACTAGCCCCGCTCTCAGCGTAGATTTCTTTTTTTTACCTGGCCTGGATCAATGGTTTGCCGAGAGCTGCTCTCGGGAAAGATTTAATTTTTTTTAGAAATATCATTTTTTGTTCAGTTTGCCGAGAGCTACTCTCGGCAAACAATAATTTTTATTTTTTTTATATTTTTTGTGCAGTTAGCTAGTTAAAAAATTCGAACGAAATTTAAAAAAAAATAACTTTACCGAGAGCCGGATCTGGGGGCTCTCTGCAAAGGGGGAAGGTTTGCCGAGAGCCTCCCAGATCTGGCTCTCGGCAAAGTGGCTTCACCACTTAAACGTTTCGGCGCAGCCTCGCAAGCCGCGCAAGGTGAACCGTTTCAGCCGCAGCCTCGCCGCCGCCGCAGCCCGCCACGCCCGGCCGCGCGCGTTGCCGCCGCCGCTCCGCCCGAGCCTCGCCGCCGCCGTAGCCTGGCCAGCCCGCCCCATCCCGCCACGTCCGCCCGCGCGCGCCGGCGGCGGCCGCCGGCCCACCCCAGCCCCGCCACGCACGGCCGCCGGCGTCTCGCCCCCGCACACCAACGACGCAGTCATCCCGCCCCCGCAAGCAGAGGAGCGAGGAGGAGTGGCGCGCCGTCCTCTCCCCCAAGCAGAGGAGCGAGGAGGAGAGGCACCAACATCTTCAAGCGTGGCTGCAGAGGATATAGGTCTGATCCACAGTACTCTCTCAGGCGAATGCTAGCTTCGTTAAAATTTCTTTGAAATTCCCTATCAAAATTCAAGTCCCACACCAAGTTCCTCGTCTCACAGGCTGAGATGTATGTCCAAAATTCCATTTGCTTCCTTTTGAAGTGTCAAAACGGCAGTTCTAGAAATCATGTTGTGATAACCTTAACTTTAGGTCAACTACGCCTTTTGATCTGGTTCTCGTGTATCACGGCTATCCTCTTGTACTACAGAGTCTATATATACTATACTAGAAGCCGCTATTTGATTTAGGGAGCTTATAGAATAACCCCCTTCCCAAAAATAAGTGTAAATATATGACATGATTAGTCTAATAATGCTTATTTGGTATCATAATATTAATATTTTCTTGTATATATTTGGTCAAATTTAAGGTTTGTTGGCTTCTCAAAACATGAGATGTGTATTTTAGAACCAGGCATTATTGCTGCTGATATATGACCAGCACCGGTTGCGCTTTCATTCTTGAATTAGCTCTGATATGTCAATTCTTATCCTTTCTAAAACTACAGGTAGGGCGACAAACAGAATATATGTTTGATAGTGCCAACAGCTTCTTTGTATTGCCTACCCCAACCCCTGAGTAGTTCCTGGTCTTTAAACATATATATTCCTTCATTCCTTGTAATTTTTGTGTTATTTATTTCCAGGACCAAAATAGTATAGCTGAAAACCATACTAATTCACTTACATACCCCACTCAACTGTGTATTCGTCATAGCTAGGTAGGAGTACACTGTTTCTGTTCCTGGCGCCCTATCATTTTCGTTTAGTTCTGTCTTTTTTTCTTTTACCGATGTGAATCAGAATGAATATGTTATATGAAGTGCAAGGTACGCATAGGGATCAACCTATATTGATCTAGTGTACCATGCATGCATCTGCAGACCTAGTGTGCCACATTCATATGCCTGCATCAGATCAGAACGAATATAATGCCACTGCTGCTTCATATGCACTACCGGAAAAACGTCCTTTGCCGAGATCCGAGATTTTTGCCGAGAGCAAAAACGCGGGCTCTCGGCAAAGAAAACGTTTGCCGAGTGCATTAGTTAGAGTAGTAGTTGTAGTAGTGTTAGTAGTAGTTAGTAGTTGTAGTAGTGGTATTAGTAGTAGTTAGTAGTTAGTAGTTGTAGTAGTGGTATTAGTAGTGGTAGTAGTAGTTAGTGTAGTAGTAGTTAGAGTAGTAGTAGTTGATAATTAAGCTGCATGTGGTTCCTTGATATATATGTGGTTGTCGGCCATCGTGGCGTGGTTTTCTTTCAGGTTTGGAAACCTCACCGTTCAGGGGAGATGCTGCCGAATTTTTGAGTTGACGTTATTTTGTTTCTTTCTTTCTTTTTGCAGGAGCCGAGTCGGAGTACCCCGGTGTCCCCAGGTCTGCCCGCACCGCGTCGCCTCGCCACTACACCGACCCGCCATGACCCCGCTAGCCTGACTTCACCGCCACCTAAGGTATAACCACTCTTTCTTTGTCCTGGTCATGTATCTCCACGTAACCCAGTTAGGTGTCTCCCGTTCGAAAGAGATACGGTTAGAAATATGCAGATCTTTGCATATCAATAACCGTATCTGTTTCAAATTGTCCACGTTTTTTGGATAGCCCGAGGATGCACAGATGGTGTTAGTTTCCATGGTCTGCTCCGATCCGAGACAGAGTTTCGACAGTACCTTCCTGTTGTTCTCCGGATACACAATCTCCCTGTCGGGACGTGTATTTGGAGAACAGCGGGGAGGTGCTGCCGAAATTCTGTTTCGGATAGGACCAGACCATGGGAACTAACACCATCTACGCATCATCGGGTGGGATTAGGACCTATCCTTACCTATTAGATGGTAGGAACGACGTGTAGATGCAAGTCCATGGTTATATTTATTACTTGATGATATATATGTTAGAGGATGGATGACCGTGAGTGGATGTACTCGGGCCGCCGGAGCGCCCGTGAGATTACCAGAGAATGGGTCGACAAGACCGAGGCTTTCATCAAGCAAGTATTTGACCAGGCTGCCGGAGCGCGTGCCGTTTTTTGTCCCTGCATCAACTGTAAGAACAGAAAGAGGCAGACAAAGGAGGTGATGACTTCACATCTAGCTAGGCATGGATTTACGAAAAACTATACCCAGTGGACCCACCACGGTGAAGCCGATCGTGTGAGAGAGGAGGTGGTGAGACCATGTGTCGAGGATTACAATGCTGATGCCGGGGTAGCAGCTTGGTTAGATGACTTTCACGAAGCACACTTCGCTGACGGACGTAGGCAGCAGGAGGAGGAGGAGCCAGAGGCAAGCGCAAAGGCGTATTACGACATGTTGTCTGCGGCAGGGAAACCCCTTCATGGCCACACACAGATTTCAAAGCTTGATGGCATTTCACGCTTAATGGCCTTAAAGTCCCAGTTCAACCTCAGTCGAGAGAACTTTGATGAAATGTTGACAGTTATTGGCTCCATCCTTCCAGCCGGTCACCTTCTGCCACAGAACATGTACGAATCGCAGAAGGTCCTTCGTGCACTTAAGATGCCGTATGAGCAGATACATGCTTGTCCGAAGGGCTGCGTCCTCTTTAGAAAAGCACACGCGGATGCAAAGTACTGTCCAAAGTGTAAATCCTCTAGGTATCTAGAGGTAGACTCTGGTGATGGTGAGAAGAGGTAGAGTCCGTACCCCGTGAAAATCCTATGGTTCCTTCCATTCATACCGAGGATCCAACGGCTATTCATGACAGAGGAGTCCGTGAAATAGATGATATGGCACAAAAATGAAAAAAGATACAGTCCTGAGAAGATGGTACATCCAGTCGATGGTGAAGCATGGCATCACTTTGATAACATTCATCGTAACAAAAGTGGGGAGGCACATAATGTGCGTGTTGCACTAGCAACAGATGGGTTCAATCCTTATGGAATGATGGCTGCCCCATACACTTGTTGGCCCATGTTTGTTATCCCTCTCAATCTCCCCCCTGGCGTCTCCTTCCAACGACAGAATGTGTTCTTGTCGTTGATAATTCCAGAACACCCTGGGAATAACATGGGTGTGTTCATGGAGCCTTTGTTTGATGAACTGGTCCATGCTTGGGACCATGGTGTATGGACATACGATCGAGCTACAAAGACAAACTTCAACATGCATGTTTGGTATCAATACTCCATGCATGACTTCCTAGCATATGGGATATTCAGCGCTTGGTGTGTTCACGGGAAGTTTTCATGCCCCTTGTGCAAGGCAGCTCTGCAGTTCAATTGGCTGAGAAGGGCGGCAAATATTCTGTGTTCGACAAACATCGACAATTCCTCCCTGCTGAGCATCCATTCAGACGAGACATCAAGAACTTTACTAAAGGTGTCATGGTTATAGACCCCGCACCACAGATGATGACCGGTGCCGAGGTTCATGATCAGATAGATGCTCTCCGGATCAATGAAAAAGATGGTAGGTTCGTGGGATATGGTGAGGAGCATATGTGGACTCATAAGTCGCCCTTGATGATGCTCCCCTATTATAACGACATTCTTCTTCCACACAACATTGATGTAATGCACACCGAGAAGAATGTTGCCGAGGCGCTTTGGGCAACGATCATGGACATTAAGGATAAGACGAAGGACAATGTAAAGGCGAGACTGGACCTGGCAACGATATGTGATAGACCAAAGCAACACATGCAACCTCCTAGAAGCGGCAAGAAATGGACAAGGCCTAAGGCTGATTACAGATTGAAACCGGAACAAAAGAGAGAAGTATTAGAATGGTTCAAAACATTAATGTTCCCTGATGGGTATGCAGCGAATCTGAGGAGGGGAGTGAACTTATCTACCTTGCGAATCAACGGCCTGAAGAGTCATGACTATCACATATGGATTGAGTGTCTTCTTCCGGCGATGCTCCGATGCTATGTCCCTGAGCATGTGTGGAAGACGCTAGCCGAGTTGAGCTATTTCTTCTGCCAGCTTTGTGCCAAGGAGTTATCTCATAGCGTAGTTGTAGAATTGGAAAAAATAGCACCTGTGTTGCTCTATAAGTTGGAGATGATCTTTCCACCCGGCTTCTTCAACCCGATGCAGCATTTGATTCTGCACCTCTCATATGAGGCACGAATGGGGGGGCGTGCAGGCCCGTTGGTGCTATCCAATCAAGAGATGTCTAAAGGTTCTTCGGAAGAAATGCAGAAACAAATGCAAAATCGAGGCTTCCATGGTGGAGGCATTCGTTCTAGAGGAGGTTACTAACTTCACACAAGCATACTATGGTGATAAGCTTCCTAGCGTGCATAATCGACCCCCTCATTACAATGCTGGTGAAAATGAATCAAAACTTAGCCTTTTCCAAGGGCAACTTGGAAGTACGAGTGATGCGACCTCATTGTTGTTGAAAAACGAAGAGTGGCTCACAATCATTATATATGTGTTCACCAATCTTACCGAAATGGAGCCGTACATGCAGTAAGTGGCTTCTTGCACGAACTTGTTAATTAAATATGCCATCAACATTCTGCATCCAACCTCCTTGTTTCTCGCCGATTACAGGGAGTTTATTAATGAGAACTGGCATCTATCAAGGGAACCTACCCCGCAAGAACATGACACCATTCTTCATCAGGGTGCGGGAAATGGAATCTCCAATTTTATTTCTTGGTTCAAACAAAAGGTACTATGCAATTTAGCTCGTTCGCCGATTGACATTCCCAGTTGCTTGTACATTCCAATTTAACGATCTATCCTCCTTGACCTTGCAGAGCCAAACCGATTTGACTATGAATCCAGAGTTGAGACAGGTTGCCAATGGCTTTGAACATAGGGTCAAGTCATTTTCTAGTTATGATGTGAATGGATACCGATTTCACACAACAAGACACGAGCAGAGCCGGCCCAATCGAAGAACCATGAATTCCGGAGTTTTTACTGGCGGCCTTGATGGGGCTGAGTATTATGGAAGAATTGAAGAAATATACGAACTTAGGTTTCGTGGTCGCAAACCTCTTAACCTTGTCGTATTCAAATGCCATTGGTTTGATCCTCAAGAAACGAGACGAAGTCCTTCCCTTGGGCTAGTAGAAATTCGACAGGATTCCATCTATGGCGGAAAGGATGTCTATATTGTGGCTCAATAGGCCACACAAGTTTATTATCTCCCCTACTCGTGCCAAAGGGACCCTCGTCTTCAGGGTTGGGATATTGTGCACAAGGTATCGCCGCATGGTAAAGCACCTTCCCCAAACGCCGAAGACTACAACTTCGACCCAAACACATATGATGGAGAGTTCTATCAAGAAGAGGGCCTACAAGGGACTTTTGAGATTGACTTAATCGGAGCTATGGAAATGGAAGTAGACAATGAAATAGATGTTGATGTGGACGAGGGGGATGAGGTGGAAAATGCGAAGGACTTGGCGTTACTTGAAGGATTACATATTGGCAATGGCAATGATGACATAGTTGCTCCTTTGGAAAGTGTTGAACATTTCGACATGGCTGATAGTGATGATGAGAGCTATGATCCAGCTAATCCTGATGGGGATGATTATTTCTAATACATGTAATATTATGTTATTTTTTAATTATGCTTTATTTATTTTGCATCTCTTTATAATAATGTCTTGTTTATGATCCATCTAATCCGATCTTATTGTTTATGTCTTGTAGGTGATTGTGCAAAGATGGCGGGCCGCAGAGCTTTGCGGGCGGTTAGGTCGCTTTACGACACGGGGGGGGGGGGGTAGTACACTAGGGCCCTCAGGTGAAGCTAGGGGTCGGCACCACCTCAGGGGAGGAGGAGGAGGGTGGCCGGGAGGAGGCCTAGGGCGCCACCGCCTCAGCCTGCAGCAGCAGCAGCAGCACCAGAGCCCGAGGAGGAGCGGGAGGAAGAGCAGGTGGACGAGCAGGCTCAGCAGGGAGAGGACGAGCTGCAGGCCGAGCAGGAGGCCGAGCAGCTGAATGAGCAGGAGGAGCGGGAGGACGAGCAGGAGGCTGAGGCAGGAGGTTCCAGTTCCACCGAAACCTCGGGTGTCTACCAACGAGGTCCGGCGAGCCTACCTGAGCGGCCGATACCTGAGGCTCTACGCCCGGTCATTCGACCCGTTGGGCAAAAGTACGTAACTTTTACATTTTTTTGCTCCTACATATGATAGAATCACAATGGAAACTAACAGTTTTTTCTTAATCACTTACGCAGGTCTTGGAAGGTTGTGGTCCCAGGTGCTCACAAAAGGTTGCCCAATGGCATCCTGGGTCTTCTCTACAGGGAACACTTCCCAGGCTTGGTTTGCTACGCCGAAGCTCTGGAGCCGGCCTACACGTACGAGCACTACGTCGCCGCCCCTGATGCGGAGGACGAGACGGGCCGCACGTACGAAAGCGTGGCGGAGCGGGTTATGTGCGAGTTTTGGGTAAGTCTTCCTCCCACTACTTTGCTCAATACATTGCATTCGCTAGAGTTTCTTGAACAAGTGTATTGATACATCTTTTCTATATGCAGGACTTCTTCAAATGCGCCGAGGGCTACGAGGCGAGGGCGGCCAAGGCGTCGGCCAAATCTTTTAGAGGTCGCATCTCAGACATGCATTACGAGGCGCGGCTCCAGGCCATCATCGATTACTGTGCCGTCTACGAGCATCGAAAGGTAAAGAAAGAAGATGCAAGATTAATGCATCTGACCAAAGAGCAGTACCTGAAGGTAAATATACAACATCAATATTGATTTCTTCTGAGATTGGGTAGGCTTGAATTGTTCTTATATATGTCAATGTACTTGATGTCGTACAGGTGCCTCCTAGCTGGTGCGCTAATAAAACGCGGGCCTGGCAGATGATGGTCGACAGGTGGGTGAGTGGCAATTGGGCGGATAACCACATCGTCCTCTGAAAATGATGTTTGCTGATGCCAGGTGTATCACACCACCAGGGCAACCTTAACATCCACGAATTCGGGGCTAGATGGGTACGTGACTTGGTGTAGCTTCATTTATTCTTTCAGACGTTTATTCCTGCATGATTTATAATCGTCTTGTTGTTTTTCTCGCAGTCGGCTGCACATCAAAACCAGCCATGCGGAGAGCTCAAGTCATGGGTTCTGGCCCACAAGGGCAAGGCGACAGACAACATCAACTGGAACCCAGACGACCCAGCCGAGTCGTTCACCAATGAGAGCATCTCCGAGCGCATCAGTCAGTACACTGAGGCGGCAAGGGGAGTCCATGGGGCAGACTAGGATCCACGCACTGCGGACATTGACGGCGACATCGTCATGAGGGTGGGAGGAGGCAAGAAGCATGGACGGTACCTCATCGGCAACAGCACGCTCGACCCGCACACCACTCCCACTCTCTCACAGGTCCGGACAAGCAGCACGAGCGGTAGCGTGCCCATACGCCCAAGGCAGGACACTTTGACGCATCGTGTGGCAGCACTACATGTTATTTCTGTTTTATTCGTCGTTCATTGGTTTTACATTCCTCGAAATTGCTTGTAACAATGCGGTGAAAAATTGTAGGCCCAGGTGCATGCGCTCGAGGAGCATAAGGCTAGGGTGGAGGAAGAGCGACAGAGGGAGCGGGAGGCCGAGCGACAGAGGTGGGAGGCCGAGCGGGCGAGGTTTGACGCCTTGGCTCAGTACGTGGCAAGTCTTGGCGTCACGATGGGTCGTCCAGCGCCACTAGGGCTGTTCGCTCCTCCACCGCCTTACCCATACCCACCTTACTCATACGTGAGTTCAACTTCTCTAACAAAAGCTCTTTATTGTACATGTCGGCCATCGTGCCGTTGATGTGATGGGAGGCCTTCGTGCCGTTGATATATATGTGTGCCGGCCATCGTGCCGTTGATATGTGGTGGGCGGCCATCGTGCCGTTGGTTTTCTTACAGGTTTTGGAAACCCCACCGTGCAGGGGAGGTGCTGCCGAAATTTTGATGTGTCTAGGCTTAGATTACAATTTTATACCTAGTTCTGCAAATTTTGACTTGTCTACGGTTAGATTACAATTATATGCCTTAGTATTACTATAATTACTATTTTTTCTTCTCCTTTGTGCAGAATCAATCGGCGGGTTCGAATGATGTGCCTGAGCAGCCGTCGTCGGGAGGGTCGTGGCACCAACCGTATCCACAACTTCCGCCGCATCCGCAGCCGTCGGGAGGGTCGGGGTACCAGCCGTATCCACACCTTCCGCCGCAGCAGCAGCCGCCGTCGGGAGGGTGGGAGCCTTGGGGGTGAGCCTATTGTTCTTCATCATGTATTAGCACTTTGTGACATGAACTTGTGTGAGATGAACTTAGCACTTTGAGATGGACATGTGTCGTTGGATTTGAGATGTTTAGATGGATTATAATGTGAGACATGTGATGTGGATGTCATATTTGTGATATATGTGATGTGGATGATGTGTTATATTTGTGAAATATGTGTTGTTGAAGCTGGAAATATAAACAAAAATAAAAAAAATGCTCTCTGGACTCTTTGCCGAGAGCTTGGTGGTCGGCTCTCGGCAAACCTATATATTTTTTTTGAACACCACCTCTGCCGCAAATCTTTTTTTTAACAATTCTTTGCCGACGGTCGCTCTCGGTAAAGAAGCTGTCACACCGTTAGCAGTCGTTTGGTCGTTACTAGGGCGCGCCAGTTTGCCGAGAGCTAGAGTTTGCCGAGAGCCTTGACATTACTCTCGGTAAATATTTTGCCGAGGGGCTCTCGACAAAGAATCCTTTGCCGGTAGATGTTTTGCCGATGGCTCTTTGCCGAGAGCTGCTCTCGGCAAATAGTTTGCCGAGCGTCAACTCGTCTTTGCCGAGAGCTTCGGGCTCTCGGCAAAGGCCGGGAGTCCGGTAGTGCCTTCAAGTCATCTTCATTTTGGATAGGCTTCTTCTTAAACTTGCCAACACCAGGAATTTCCTAAAAAAAGTTAGGAGGTTGCAAATAAGATTTTTTTTGAAATTCCAAACAAACAGCATGTGTACAGCATGTGTACGTTGCATTACAAATAACACCCACCTTTGTTATCTTTTTCCACCACTCAGGGTCCATGTTGATCGTTCCCATATTCCAATTGAAACCAACCCCAGTTTGCTTCCTCATTAACTTTCGCCATGCAGTGTATTCCCTTCTCAACTTGCCCCATTTGTTTTTTAGTTGCTGCCTAGACAACATTATTCCGGTAGACTGAAAAAACCTATCAGATACCTCGGTAAAGCCTACATTGTTCAAATGAGTGTTTGGGCGATTCCCTTTTCTAACTTGTTCGGCGAACAAGTTACAAACAAGCGAGGTATAACCATCAACCCAGTCCATAGCATCACCCTGACATTAATTTCCCACAATTCTTTCATAACCCAAATCAAGATTTCCCCACAATGATATTATTGCTGCAAAAAAAATTGGAAGAGAAATGTATACCTCATCATCTCTTTCCCTCTTGTTGGTCGACGGAGCATGTGTCCTCGCTTGCTGCTGCGACGAAGAACCACCGGTGGCCATGGCAGACTGGTGGCCGACCGCGGCGGCCTGGGAGGCAGCCATGGCGGGCTGGAGGCTGGCCATGGCAGCCTGTGCGCCGCCCATGGCGGGCTCGACGCCTGCCATGACTCCCTATACGCCGGCTGGGCCAAGGCCGGCCGTGGCTGCCTGAGGGGGCATGCCACAAGCCGTGACTCTAGGCATGCCGGCCGAAGGGGGAATGCCGCTGGCATCGACGTCGGGAGGAGGAGCTCCGATGGCCGCGCTCCATAGCTGACGAGACAACCCAACCCTAGGAGCGGCCTTTCCCATGGATGAGGACGAAGAAGGGGGTGCAGGAGGTTGAGGAGGACCAGATCTACCGGATCCAGCCATGAGGAGCTTGCCGGAGGGGAGGGATTGAGGGAGGGGATGGGCGGCGCGGCCACCGTGCCCACGATGGGAGGACCATATGGGCGCATCGGGACGTGAGGAGAAGGGGCGCGGTCGGGTGTGGGAAGGAAAAGAATCGAACCGGTACGTGGGAAGGAGTGTGTAACCAGTGGCAAAGGTGGGTAATTTCCACCCAAATCCACGAGGATGTACGAAACGTTCATTCGTGAAGCACCCCTCGAGGAGATCCACCAAAATGGTGAATCCAGCCCTCAGATCCACCATTTTGGTGAATCTGAATTTGGTGGATCTAGGTTGTTTGAGAAATATTTTGGTGGATCCAAGCTAATGAATCCGAATATGGTGAATCCGAATTCCTGCCAAACAGGCCCTTAGACATCCTGGCTTAGTAGATACGGCATTTGATACGTCACATGAGATAAAATGTATGACAAAAATAGTTATTCTATTTATATTTGTTATATATAAGTGTGTTTTGGTAGTCTTAATTTTCCTTATTAAGTTTTAGTTAGCTCTTAAATACACTAAATTTCTTAATATATACTAATATGAGCTAATCACATCGTTAGGTGGGAGCCACCTCGCATCCAACGAGCCGTGAGAAATGAAAATGAAACTTGTTTCTCGGGAGCTCTTTTGCATCCCACAACATAGGCTCAGGTGTTTGTCCAGGCAATCAAACAGCTGAAAACTGCATCCGGTAAGTCTGGCTCCACCTTATACAATCAACCAAACATGCCCACAGAAGCCGAAGACGTCGATCAATCGTAGTATTTATTTCCTACGAATATATACTCTTATCTTATCTTAAAAAGCAGACCCACTTTATAAAAAGAAACATTACATATTTTCTCCTCTTATCCCCGTTCACCCCATCTGTCGATTGATGCATTCACTCAACCACTACACGTGGATACAAGCCAATAATTTGTTATCTTAGAAGTGCTGCATGTTACGATGAACGTCAACAAACCTAGAATCCAAAATTCCAAATGATCTTAAAGAAAAATGAAAAGCTAAATAAAAAGTAAGATTTTCAACACTCAACTACCAAATCGAGTATAGGATGTCCTCCAACTGTCAAAAACCGTATGATTTTGGTTATCTAGCTGATTATGAAGGTGGTTTTCTGCTTTTTTAAAATAATAAACAATGGGGTTTAATATATTTTAGATCAAAAAAACACAAAAGTAATACCATTTTTTTTGTAAAATTGTCATGTATCTTTTGGTGATGTATTTGGAGTCATCTGGATCTTACTTGTTCATGTTCTTAGTGTTTCATGCTTATAGTCGTGTGAGAAAAAAATCGCAATAGAAATAAATAAGTTTGGAATTTACTCTGAATAGATCACCAACAGACATATAACATTTCCAGAACAAAAACAAGTACTAGTTTCATATTTTCCTTATCTAAATAAATCAGGCATGATTTTTTAAAGATTGAACTAAATTATTATTATTATTTGAAAATAGAAAAACCTTTAAAACCTGCTAGAGGACCAAATTTATCCGGTTCCTACTATTGGAAGACGTGGTTTCATAGTTTAGGGTTGAAAATTGAACTTGCGTGCAAGATTAAAGTTGAAAATGAACTTTACCTTTTAATAAATCATGCTTCTATAATTGACCAATAAACCGGGCTTCTAGAATTGACCAACCTGTGAACATGTTCCGTATATGTCGTTAATGTAGGTTGAAAGGACAATTGTTGGTTTCATTCTCTGATATGTTAGTCCTATTTGGTTTGGGATGACTAAACTTCAGGGACTAAACTTTAGTCACTTTTGGTTCCTAAAATGCCAAATGGGGTGACTAAACTTTAGTCGATTAAACTTTAGTCCAGTAACAAAAACAGGGCCTTAGCACATGAGCTACTAATTATAATCTCACATTTTGAATCAAATGATTACTCAACTTATCTTGCAACTATCCAATTCTTAATGTTTCAGAAAAAAAAACCGCGCATACAACATTTCATTAAAACTTTAATGCCCAAGATAACATGCTTGGAGCTTGCTTCATGGAAAAAAATTCATCATATTCTTGGCCTCTTTTTTCGGTGGGGGTGTGTTCCTTGCCTCGTTTGGCTTGCTCGCTGTGGCACGAGCGGCCGGTCCTGGGTTTGATTCCTGGAATCAACCCAGGAGCCTCACCTCGGAGATTTATTCTTCATTAATAATTTCAGTTGTCTTTCACGCAGATGTGTCACTATGGTCAAAAGTGACGTGCCCGCTACGCTCGGAGTCTGATAATCTTCGAGTACTTTTCAACTGCGTTTGTTGTCTAGGTATAGTTGTAGGTTTGTTTGTATACAGTGTGTGTTATGGTGTGTGTGAGGTGTGCGTGTGTGGTGGTGTGTGTTTGTATCTAACCAGATATTACAATTGTACTTAGATGAGAGGTCTAAAAAAATGCTTCCACATGCATTTACTGCATTTTTTGACCTCCACCTTTTTAATAGCATCACATATAAAACTTCAAAGATGGAATGTTGTTGTAAGTTGGGAATGGCACTGTTTTGCCTTCCTGTTCGCTGGTTGGTTTCTGGGTTGGTTTAGACTGGCTGGTGCTGGTTTGTTATGAGAGAAAAACACTATTGGCTGGCTAAAACCAACAAGCGAACATGCTGATAATGCGTGGGATTATGGTATGGAACGACGAGGGGCGCGGGGCCCACCAGTGCTGGGCAAAGCCGCAAAGGTTGGACGTCACGTACGTGTACGTGAGGAGCAGCAATCATGGGGTGCTGCTGATGAAGCGGTAGGCTGAGGAGGGCAGATCAGCAGATACTACCAGCGATAGAGATAGCAGCCGGGGATTAGCGTGGATCCCGTCGTCACCTTGGTGGGGGCATTACACACTGTTTACGCTTAATCTAGCTCGCCACCCATCATGGGTTGCTTGTGCTGTGCAAGATGGGGAGACGTGTTACGGTTAATTGGACTCTTGATCTACGCCCAATCAAGGGTGTCCAACCCTATATGGTTGGTGGGTCTCTATCACACTACGTTATAAAAAGAGAGATGGGGTCGGTGGCTCTCTTCACGAGGTTCACCATAAGCCGCCACAGTCGTCCCACCGATATAACCCTAATCCGATCTAAAGGGTGCGCAGCTAGTAACAGAAAGCTCTACTGCCTCGTCGCCACCGGACTTCACCGTGGACAACGCCGCCACTGCACCGCCGCCTCTCACCGCCACCCTCCACCGAGTCTCCAACAAGCACTGCGATGACCAGCTCATCTTCTGTGAAGGCAGTCGATGGTTTGCCACCCGCATCTCCACACTCTTTCTATTTCTCCGTACTAGTACATGTTCTAGGGTTTATACTTCATCATATATCAATTAGTATGTTAGATCTATGGTTAATGATTATGTACCGTTTCTACGAGGACGCCCCCATGTGCTAATCATATCCAAGCTCCCCGCCTCCCAGGTCCCAGCTTTGATAACGGCAGCGATCTGCTAGCGGCGCGTCGCGACAAGCTCGTGCGGTGCGGCGCAACTGCGCAAGCAGCGCATGCACGCGTCCAAATCGACCTCGGACTTTTCAGAAGAGCAAGAGCTTATCTCACGCTACATCAGCGACGAAGCCAGGAATCGACGAAGCCAGGGCTGGCTTCCTCTTCTTCTTCCTCCAGCCCCTCATTGTCTTCTTCTTCCTCCTCATGGCGGTAGCCCGGGCTCCATGTAAATCATGGCCGTAGGGGGGCTGGAGCACGGGTACCCCCCGCTGGCATCGTCGCTGCGCTACATGTAGGTTAACGTCATGCGTTTTTTGCTCTCTCGTTTTTTCTCAAGATGGAAATAGTACTCGCTATATCGAGAGTCCTCCCAGTAATGGGCCGCACGCTCGCACCCCTTTGTCCGTGGCAAATAAATGGCTGCAAGAGCTAGTAGGTTCGTTGTGTCATCAACCAAGCGGACGGAGTGACGGAGGACGCGATGCGCTGTCGACCTGTTTTATGCGGCCACGCAGCGCGGGAGGAAAAGGTGACCAGGCTCCGAATGTTCGGTGCACTGCTCCCTGTGTGCGCATCCATGTGTGCATGATCACGAGCCATGGGTGCCAATGCCATACGGGTTCGTGTGGCAGAAGCCACAAATGGTTCCAAACTCGGGTTCAGTAGGAGTAGGATTATTATAAGCAGTAGTAGTATATAGATGTGAAGAGATGTATGCAATTTGTAAAAAACACATCTTAAGATAATCATCAAAAAGTTGATGTAGATCATTGTAATTCACAAACGAATTAGATATGCAGGTTGAGAATAGTCACCAAGTTATGGAACTTAGCGTAGATCCTTAGTAGTAATTTGGTACTACCTTGTGTTTGGTAAATAAGAATGAGAATTAATAGTAGTCATCTTATGAAAAGATGTAGACTGTATGTTTCAATTTGTAATGTTGGTTACGCACGTTGAAGATAGTCATTAAGTTAGAATTTAGTGTAGATCCTGCAGTAGCAACTATGGTGCTACCTTATGTATGGCCAACATACATGTGAAATATTTGTGTTATACAAATAAGGGTTAATTGGATCTGTGGTCCCCGTTCGCTGGTCTGAATCTTGGCTGAAACTGACTGAAAAACACTGTTCTGGCTGAATTGTTGTGAGAGAAAAATACTGTTCCAGCTGAAAAAACAAGCCGAACATGGGGTAAGCCGAACAGGGCCTATAATTCTACCGTTTCTGAAACACACCATTACTATTCGCGAAACTATGCCAGTGCCATTATAACTTTACAGATGTTTGAGATACGCCATTATGTACGCTTGAAGGCGACTTGGGCCCATTGACAGACGTATGAAGGGCACTGTATATCCATATAGATAAGATTGCCCCCTTCCTCTTCTCTCTCACCATCACAGACATATGGGCCCCACTCATCAGCCATGCACATCTTCTTTGTGTTGTCTTCTTCGTCTCCGGTCACCTGTTGGCAGCGGGGGCGCGACTCCACCGCCCACACGCTCGCCTGGCTGCAGTGCAGCAGTGGCGTGGTGGCCCACCTGCGCCCTCGTCCGCGGCGACCCACCCGCGCACAAGCCCGGCGGCGGCGCAGGCAGCTCACCCACGCGTGCGCTCGCCGTACAATTGCACGGCTAGCCCCCTCGTCCGGATGGCTTCACAAGCAGCACACACAAGCCTCGCCCGACGATGCAGCCCCCCACGCTCTCTCTCGGCGGCAGCGCGGCGGGCCAGCCCGCTTGCGCTTGCCGGCCATGGTGTGGCCGCCTGCTCGTCGGTGGCGGCGCAGCAGAGTGCACGCGCTCGCTCGGCAGTGGCTCGGCTGGACTGACTGCGGCAGCTTGCCCGCGCGCTCGCCTGGCAGTGGCGCGGCAAAGCCGGTCGCCTACTCGCCCGGTGACGCGATAGGGGCACGATATCTTCTGGTGACCATGGACAGGGGCAGCCAAATCCACAGCACGGCGATGCCGGCTCGAACGGGAGTGCGCGAGGGAGAGGAAAGGGTCGTGGAGCTGCTGGTGGTGGCTGGGGCTACACGACAGGGCGGTGGTGGGGGAAACGAGCTATGGCCACGAAGCTCTGCTGCATGGCTATGGCGGTCGTGACTGCGCTCACGGACAGAGGGCGAGGGAGGTGATGGGGAGCGGCGAGGGCGAGCAAGAGGGAGAGCACAAGTGAGTGAGGGCGCTGGAGCTGGGGCACGGAACAGCAGCCGAGGCCGAGCTCCTCGATGGCTGCGTTGGACATCGGCAGCTCAGGGGGAGGAAGGGGATGACATGGGAGAGGAAGGGGATGACACATTGGGCCCATCTATAAGTGAGATAGAGTGGAGGGGTATTTTGGTCTATACGAAAATACAAAACTCTCC